>NW_026637037.1:570000-680000 GCF_028554395.1 Pezoporus wallicus
TCTGAGCCATCCTGCAAAGCTAGAAAGACCCGCAACCCAGCCCTTAGCAGAAAATAGCTTTGAGGGAAACTTTGACATTTACTTAGATGCCAAATATTCCCTTCATTTATAATTGGTTTTACATTAATAGCAGCAACTGCAAGCTCAGTTCTCTCCCGTTGTCATTCTTCTAGTGCAAGCCTGTCCTCATTCATTTGATTTTGAGTGGGCTCTAGCTCACACAGCAAAGTTACCAGCTCTATCTGTACCTTCTCACCTGAGCAGCCGTCTCCTTGTCATGAGCCTTGTTAGAATTGCAGTATAGAGCAGGAGCCTGTGACACAAAATCCTTCTCTGAGTCAGCACCTATGGCCATTACAGGGCCTACAGCAGCTGCAATAATACCTAGGTGAGCCATTTTAACCTTTCAGTGTAGCTGCACAACTGCCGTTTGCTTATACACCACGCTAACTCTAAATAGAACATATTATTTCTATAAAGCCTGTTAGTAAAATGACTGAACTATATGGAAACTGAAAAGTACCTTGTCAAGAATGCTGGGCAGATTTAATGTCAGAGGGCAGAAGACGGGGCTGAGATAGCTGAATGGCTCTAAGGTAAAAATACAGACTACAATGGCATTTGAAGTAACACATTTATTTTTACTCATTAAGTATTTTTCTGGCTAACTCATTAGAGACCTCACTTCATCTACTCTCCATTTTTGTTAATGCAGAACTTAGAGTGATCTGTACCGATCCCCCAGCATGTGTTTACCATATACCGCGCATGATTGCAACCACTCACAACAAGGTAAATGGGGGAAATTATTCCAGTGAAGTCAGTGAAGTCACACTAGGTTAAATATGGTAGTTTAAAAAGCCCTGAATCGGATCCATTGTTTACAGACTCACTTATTAGTATCTGTACGTTAAGGTTTTGTCAGGTGTTTCATTATAAATCCTCATTTTGGAGAGTTTAAAACTCCAGGGTAGCATTGTTTTAAATTACAGGAGGATAGATTTTACATAACTGTAATGCTATTTTTTAATCCTATACCTAAAAAATATCTTTATTTGTTCAAGTGAAGCTTGGCATACGAGCAAGCCATAATGAAAAAAGATTGCCCTTTTTTTTTTTGGGGGGGGGGGGGGCAGTATAAATATCTATTTTAATACAGAACAGTTATTTCATTTTTTTAACTGTTTACATATGCTTGGCGAACTGAATGTCCAGCACACTTACAAAAGCTGCCTTAGCAGGTAGCATGCCCAGTACCTGCATATAGTCTCGAACCTAAACAATAGTATGAATAATCATAAGGCAAGCTGGTTCCCTCCTCTCTGAATTTGAGCCATGAAAAACAATCTGCTCCTCTCAGAAGCCATGGAGAAGCATTTCCAGTTGAGAGTGACTTTGCAGAAGTTGGCTCAGCCTCTCGGAGGCTCCGTTTTGAGTCACCCACCAGAGCTGCCACCTGCAGACACCATGGCCCCTTCCCGTCTTGGCTGCAGAAACGTGCATGATGCATGTTCAGCTCAGGCAAGTCTAAGCACTACATGGTAGAGTGCTCTCTTGGGAAGATAATGTGTGGCTACCGGCTGTCCAATCCCAAACTGCTCCCAGTGAAATTTGGTTTGAGATTAATATTTAGGTGCCAGATAATTAGGTTTAAACTTTCAGGACTCCCTTTCCACAATCTTTGGACTTTAGAGATATAGTTTCATCATGATTTTAACTGGTTTTGCTATTCTCAACTATTTAGCATTCCTTTAACATTCATTTGGTAAACTTTACTCATGTGCCCGTGATAGTAAGGTGTTCATCATGAATTATTGCCTGATCTACTGAAATTCAAATTCTGGTTTAAAAATGCCATGAACAGACGTGAGGAGCTGTAGTACTTCTTACTGGTTTTGTAGGTAAAAGCACGAGATTGTACGTAGCTAATACCGTTCAAAGCCTCAGAATAACAGACACATTCCCTGGATTCATGCATGCCAGAAACATCAAGAGAAAAGCTGACACATAAACTTTCAAGAGGAACTGTGTCCCTTGTGTAACTTTCCCTGTTCCATTAGTCCCAACCAAATGATTCTTCACCCCTGGCTTTGTCTTGGTTAAAGAAACTGTTTTCCTAGAAAGTTGTACATGAAGGCCGATGCAATGCAGTGCATTAACCACCAGCTCAGTTTGCTTTGTGATGTTACTGCACGATTAAATTATTTTAAATACAGAAGGTTTACATCGGTTGTCAACTTAAGAGAAGTGCCAGATGCAAGTACGCTTTCTGAGGAACTGTTTGTTACACAGTAATGGTTTAACTTACAAATAAAATTTTCAGGCCCAAACTGAGCCCTGTTAGCAATACGGATTTTGTCTAACGTACATAATGAAAACAGCAAATTAGGTCCCATGGCCATAAACCTCACAGAGGGAAAGCAAACAGAGCATGAATCAAAAAGCTTTAGAAAGTAGCAAACTATTGGTAACTTAGAAATTAAGGTTAAAAGAAAAAAGAGTATCAAACAATTTTGGCTATTAAAATCTGTGCACATTTAGAAGAAAAAGCTGAATTCAAAACAAAACATGGTAGTGTAAGACTCCTAATTTAGAATAAAAGGTCTAGGTCAATATAACCTGTGACAGAAACACAGTTATCAAAATGAGATCTAATCTTGTTATTACTCTTTCCCCACTTTATCCTTCACTTGTGCAATTTGTCAGGGCAGTACAGCACATAGAGCAGTGACACCTCCCATGCTGTGTTTGGCCCTCTGCAATTTTGAAGCATAATGTCAGCCTTCACTTTTAATTTCTCCCCCCTGTCTGGCTTGAACATTCGCCTGCAGGTCTAAAAAACTGCAGGTCATTCTGCTTTTTGTTAAAAAAAAAAAGTTTAAAAATCTATGTTTTAAAATCCCCCAAATACCAGTTATTGACCCGATCATATAAGTATAAGCTTTAAACGCACATATTGACCTCATTAAGTTAAAACCTATTTAGGGAGTTTTAAAATGTATTTTATTGCATCATGGCCTGTAAGAAACTCATTGTATCCATTCAGATTTAGTTTGTTAAATACATGATTATGAATTCTTAAGCAGTTGTAGGACTCCTTTGCATCAAATGTGGCTTTACCATTGGCAGATTTTGCTTGTGGAGTTTCTGATGTAACAGATCACTCGAGCTGAGTGTTGTGCATTGCTTTATAACCTTTATTCCGTGGATTTAAATCAGCATGAAATTTAATGTAGTAAAGAATAACAAGAGATAAAATAATTAAAAATGTACATATGTCATTGAGCTTATGTTTCAGCCTTGAGATTTTTGAGTGTTTCCAAAAAGCAACTACAGAAAGTACTCAGGTCAGTGTAGTAGACTGAGGTCTTGCAAATAGTTTTTATTTATAGATGTACAAACCAACCTGCACAGCCAGCTGGTTACAGTTTGGGAGGGGGAGAGAGGGAAACCAGTGCCTTTTCTGCCTAGAAATGGCCAAAAGGATTTTGGTTTTGTCAATTTTAGGCTGAAAGCTTATATGCCAGGTTGCAGCTTGGAACTCATTTTTACAACTGAATTATAAAGCCCCTGAAAACAGGGGTTTCAAGTGAGAATGCTGAAACAGCCTTTAAGTACAATAGTGAGAAAGGAGCTCTCTAATGCATAGAACTTGTTTTTTCTCATTATTGCCTTAAAAGAAGCAGCTTTTTGCCTACCCTTGGGCATCAGTCAATGTTTAAAGCATGTCTCAGCATACAGTCTTACTACCAGGTGTGTGGAAAAGACTTAGTACAGACCCTCTTCTGAAATGAAACTAGTAACTCAGGTAGAGGACGTTGAATTATTTCCTGACTTTGAATGGGATTTTTAAATCAGGCATAGAGCCTCACGTGGTTTGGAGGAAATAGAAAGGCACATAGCTTATGCCTTGGCTGTGCTCTAAATGTTATTTTAGGCTATGGTCTGCCAGTAGAACTGGAAAAAAGTAATGATGAGCTGCTTGTGCAGAATTCAAGTACAATGCAAATGACTAGGAGAAGAAGATGTGTAAGAATCTGTATTGTTTTGGCTCTATTTATATCCTGACTTTTTAAGGTGGCTTATTAAGTGAAAAAGCTTGCAACGTGTGTTGCTCTAGTGCGAGACTTCCTGCATTCTTTCATTGGGAAAAGTATCTGATAAAGAACAGTTTTTCAGAGAGCTGAACTGAGTAAAGTGCACACAGTTCAAACATGAAGATGCTTTAAAAACTTTATTGAAACTTTGCCAAAAGTTAACCAGTGAGGAAACCAAATCCAACACACTGAGGCCATGGGTATGGCTACCTTCTTGCTGAACAGGGAAGTTAAATACACCCTATATTGAGTCATTACAATGTATAATGTTTTTGTGTTGAAGCAGCGTTACATAAATGGAGAAATCCCTGGGAGGGTGCTGAGGCCAGTTGAAATTATGAGGGTTTTATAGCACGAGCAGCTACACTAAACAACATTGAGGCAATGTGACATGTTAAAGGGAGGGATACTGAAAACTCCGCTGTTTGCAGTGCTGCTCAGGCTTGGGCTTTATTTCCACCTTAAAATCTTTACCTGGCCGTGATCTGTTGTTCCATTACTGGAGGGCAAAAATGGGAGGAATTGTCTGGGCTAAATTGCAATTAGGCAGCCCTGAGAGAGGCTGGCACCAGTTAACTTGGGATATTGGAGTGAAAAGGCCCGTAATCAGCCTTCGGTCATGTAGAACAATGCATAAAATTAAATTGACATTAATGAATAATTGTGTAATGAAAATGGAAGAGGAGAGTTAATTGCATGTTACAGTGAGTGTAATGCCTAGATAACCTTGCATTTAATGCTATTCTTAGCCCTGCTGCCAAGACTTCTACAGAGCCTCTCTCTGCAGGAAGTCATTAAAGCTGTGAGTAGATAATGCAGGCTCAGTGAAACCTAAGTGGCAACAATATAACAAGAGTTTCTTTCAGACCTTAGTGTTTTCAGAAAAAAAAAGGGTGTGTTGAGGTAATTTGTACACATCGGAAAGAAAGCAGGAAACTTGAAGCAATCTATTGGTAGTTTGTCCAGTTCCACAGAATTTTCAACTATTGTTGAAACCCAAGTCAGTTCAGATAACCAAAGTCAAGGCTAACCATCAGTGCCTGCAAAGCAGTAAGCATCCAGCTGTCTCCAGCTAAAACTTGGTTTTGTTAATCACCTAGTACAGCAAAGGACACAAAGAACTTGACCTTAAACATAAGACGACGGTGGGAGATGTCTTCAGCACTATCCTATTGACACAGCTGGTTTGTGCTGATAAATAAGACTCCGGAAAAGTAGAATTGGAAAAACTTGGTCCATTTTCTACAGCTTTGAACATCACAAAGAATGGCCTATTTATATGTGCCTGGGTGTTTCCCAAACGTTTAAACCAGTATTCTCCATAGAACAAACTACTCCTTGTAGGAGTCTTTTTTAAATCAGGCATCAGAATAAGGTGTGTTTTTGTTTGGTTGTAACCTTTTGAATATCCTGGGAGAGTTTACTCCCACAGAGATACTTGGTTTTGCTTTGGGACACTGGTTGCCATCATGATGTATCGATTACAGTGGGATTGTCCTTCAACAGTATGACCCTGTTTATAATGTAAACTTGGCAGTCAGGAAATTAAAAGGACTAGAAGAAAGCCTGCCTCATGAAAACCAACCAACCTCAAAGCAAACAATCAGAAATCCTCACAAATAGGCTTTTTTCATTGATACTATTTTGCAGTTGCTCAATATACATTTCTATATTAAAAACAATTTTCTTAAAGTCATTGGTTTATCACTGCTGACATTACTTTGACAAGCACACTTGCTTGCTTAGTTCAGCAAAAGATGGGGGTTTGCTTGGAAAAAAATGATTATATTCAGATGGCTATTCTCTGCTTGTGAACACTGCACAAAGGCTTCTAGTTTGCCTGTGTGTATTCTGTAGTTTATCACTTTGTAACAGATATACAGAGAAGCATCCTGTTACATTTTGAGTCTTGACTAAGACTTGGCAAACTTATCATTTAGATGAAATATATGAGCATATGGATTCAGTCTCCATAGATAGGCTGTTGACCTGCAGTCATTCACTAAAATTGCCTCCAAGGAAAACAAGTTGCTGCTACTTCCTCAAATGATCTTGCCTCTTGGGAAACCTAAAAACTTGCCATCTTATTTCTGCAGTACTCTCCTTATATTCTTTGAAAATGGTAGGGGGAATTCATGTTACTACTGGGAACGGTATAAATCCATCATCGGTTGGGATCCCAACTCCATGGATGTAAACATGAGACTTGACAAGAGCTGTAGTGAGGTTTTTCATGGGCTGTGGCTCCATCTGAACCATGGCTATAGAAAGTCAGTTAGTTAGCACTAGTTCTCAGAAGCCTGTGACAGGATGAACCACACAAGCTTTTGTAAACTGCAAGCTGTTAATAAATATTAGGTGGCAATGAAAGTTGTCTGTGAAACTGAAAGGCAGCACTACATTCACGAGTGAAATGTTTCTTCCAGTGCAGAACTGATGTGTGGACCTTGCTGTAACAAGGTAACATAGGTGGAAACTGTAACAGGTTTCTAAAAGGATTTAAGCAAGGGTACAGGGCAGTGAGAACATGCACAATTAAATGACGTTGCTAGAAAGTCCTGCTGACTGCTCTTGGGCTTTTTGGGATGGCTGGTACTAAGCAGTACCCAAGGGAGCCCCATGCCGGGCTAGCTGGAGCGTTGCTTTTTTGGACATTACCAGTATCATTTGGACATTACCAGTGTCATTTGGACATTAACATTCCTTTGTTCCTGTTTCATGAAATGGGTCCTTCCTGTAATGCCCCTCAGAAATACAAATTATGTGGGTTCGTTGGATTCAATTCGATGTGAGTCCACTTTTACTCTTTGCTTTGTGCTAGTATCAGAACACAGTGCAGCTATCACTACATGAAAATGCCTGTCACTGAGGCAGACCACGTAGTTTAAAATGTTACATATTTAGTCATCCATTTTTGTTGCAACAGTTGAATTTTCACCTTCCTTGTAAGGCTGAGGAGCCCTTCAGCAGCTTCTTCCTGTCCCATGTAGCCAGTACATTGGGCAGATACTCTCACTTCTCCCTCTGATTAGAAGCCCTTCTTGTCCACGTCTTTGTGAAACCTCTCCTATTTTTGTGCTGTTACAATTATGTTTTCAGCAGACCCAGGGAGGAGGAGAGTAACTCAGCTTAGAGTGAAACTTGTTTTCTGCCAGGCTGTGGTGCCTGACAGCAAAGATACTGTGGCCATTGTGCTTAATAGATGTACATTTATGATCCATACATTTCTTTCTCATTACCATGCTGTGTTCTGAGTTTTGTGGAAGCTAGATTCACTTAAAATTTAGCCAGAGCTTTTGAACCTAAGTGTCTAATTTGAAAGCAGTCCAGCTACTGTTCGTGATTTCAGTGGAATACTCAGGTTTTCTGGATATGCTGAGTCATGCAATGACCTGTTGAGTGCATTTACTATACAGTATTGGGATGATTGCTAGTAAGAATAGCAGTGTAGTATGGATGAAAAGGCTAACAAGAGCCACATGCTACCTAAGGGCCTATGAGTAACAAGGACATATGCCGCTGGTAAATCAAAGTTTGTGTGAGTACTTATACTTGCAAACGAGTAAGTATGAAATGTGATTAGGAATTCAGTCAGCTGAACCACATTTTAAATTTCAGTTGGGAGTCAAGTCCAAACTGTCCCTGATAATGGATTGACACTTAGGTTTGGAACATGCTTTTTTCCTGCTTATACTTGACCTTCTGCATAGTGCGATGCATTCTATAAATGGCTTTTGGCTAATTGCTCTGAGACATTTTTCCAACATGTGTCCCAGACTCTATTCTTCATTCATCTTTCCCATGGAATGAGCAAGCAAAAAGAACTGTATTAATTTCCTTCCTTAAGCTGCCTAGCATGTGTTTTAAGCTGTTCAAACAACTGAGCACAGAATTGTCACATCAGATTGAGAGCGGAGAAACGGCTAAACTTCAGCCTTCTGCTCCTCTTCCCTTCCATGGTAACTGCTGTAAGGAAGAGGGAACAATGAAGTCACTTTTAAGTCATTACCTTTATATCTCTTCCGGGGAGTATTAATTTCTTATCTTGATTTTCTGCATTCTACTCTCCCAGGTCCAAGGATTTTGTATGGTTTGGGACGGTGGAGCTCCTTTCCTTAAAATAAGTGGATGCGAGTCCATTTTTACTGCTTGCATTGTGCTAGTACCGGTATGTTAGCCTGTGTGGATTTTGTTAATCCAGATTTACTTGTGTGAGAGTTGACTCTGACCCAGAATGTGCCTCATGCAGAGCATTTGAAGGAATCTGAATGTGTTTCCATGAATTCTAGCTGAAGCTGAAATAGATGTTGAAGCTATAAAGACAATATGTGAATCCTCTAATAAAGCCCATAACTACATTAACTAGAATTCAGTGGAATAACTAAACAATATTCAGCAGGAATTTAACATTTGGCAACTTTCTGGGTGGTATAAATCAGTATATTTAGCAGATGTTTTCAGCTTATTGTGTTCTCTGTGTTTTGTGTTTGTATTATGGAATAGATCTGACAACTCACAGACATAGGGGGTTGCTGAATTGCTCAAAGTTATGAGTTGTAATGGGCTTTCCTTAATTCACACATTATTCTGACCAGATGATTTTGGTATTTCCTATTGTGTTCAGGACCTGTGGACTTTGTTGAAGGCCAAAGCAAAGGTATTCAAATGACATTTCAGGAGTTGTATTAGAATAAGTTATAAAATAGGGGTAGATGAGGCGCTAGTGCTCCAAAGCATTGGAAAAGAGCATGGCAGGGTTTTTTCTGTTGACACCCTGCTGTCAGGAGTGCGAGCTTTGCTGAAGAAGACTGACTTGTTCATTCTTAGGCTCATTAAAATGAAGAAAATGAGAAATCCACTTCCTGGTATAGCTCTGACAGGCTTGTACAGAGGATAAGGATCATTTGATCATAGTCTTTAAGCATCTACCACTGGGAAAGGAATTGTGGGGAGAAGCTCTGTGAGACAAGAGCTCACAAACTTTTTGGAACCAAAAGATCAACAGCTCACACATAAGCAATTGGTTTCTCTGAACCTAATCACTGCACATCCCCTGTCCCAGCTCTGCCACCGATTCCTCTGGAAAAAAGACTAAGTACCTCACTGAAGGAATCTTGTATATTCTCATAAAGAAGATTTGCTTTTCTAGCAAGTCATACTGTACCTAGGCAGTGGCATAACATTTGTTGTGTTTTTTACTCTGGTTGGATAATCCTTTCTATTTTGCATCGTCATAATTAAGACACCTAAAGAAAACTAAAGGAAAAGTATGTTACACTGATACTTTATTACAGCATTTATCTAACATCATAGAAGTGCAAGGAAGTAAAGCTTTTGTTTCATAGTTTTACACAAATATGTTGATTTCCCAGAACTGACTCATCAATTAAAGGAAGTTTTCTGTTCTTACTAATTTTTAATAGCTCTATTATTCACTGTATCAAGAAATCAGGAGGATGATAAGATAATAATTTTCTCTTGAAACTGCAAGTTTCTGAATTAATTTAAAAGACGCTGTATCAAAACACACATTGGTATGACTGGGGGCTAAAGCTATATCTTTATTAGTCGAGCTTGGTAAGCCCAGCTCACTGGGACAAATGAATTAAAGCTATAACTGGAACCAAAAGGATCAACAGCTCACGCATAAGCAATTGGTTTCTCTGAACCTAATCACTGCATGTCCCTTCCTACACTGAAGTCAAGATTCGAGCTAGATTAATAATGATGTAAGTAAATAGAGAGGTCATGTAGCTGAACAATTGGTTAGGTTAAGGATACCCAAACCTTTTCATTAGGATCATTTTTTCAGCTATGTGAAAGTTAATAAAATACAATGCTCATGATGACACCTCCTTTTCTCTATAGAAATCTGTATATGCTTTAATCAGTTTTTAAATTCTTCGGATATCTTTTACCTGATATTTAAATTACATCACTACAAAAAAGTGTAGTATGTAATAATAGTAATCTCCTTTGAGACCAGATATTTTTGCATTTCACCTTGTTAAAGCAAAACTTTGTTATGTTTTTCTCATCAGAATAAGAAATATGTTATAATTGAACAAGGATGGTTATCTTTTAGGCTTTATGTGTATGATGATGTAATCTTCATTTAATTATGAGAAAGGTTGGTTTCTGTGCTGTTGTGCAGTACCTCCAAACTTACACCAATGATTAGTAGAGATTTTAATTGCAATGTTACAGGCAGCTGGAGATTGTTATTATCTTCTGAATCTGTAGCAATTATGTAGGATGCCACAGCAGTGGTAATTTAAGAAGGATCCATGTCATTATCTGCCTGGCTTGGTCAGAAAAAAAGCAGTGACAGTGCTAGTGTTTCATCCTGAGAAAATGCCTGTGACTGGCTTGAGTGGACATAGGCCATCTCAGGTTTAACCACTATAACATGCTGAAATTCCTCTCATCTTCCATACCAGTTGAGATTGCTTGCATATCTGAACGTACCCTGGGCCTGGGAAATCTGTGTCTATGTTTGAGGTTCTTCTCAGATTTCTGTCATGAAATGCTGATAAGGTACTTCAGAGCCAGCATCACTCTGCTCCTCACTGGTAAGCTGGTACCGATCCCCGGAGGTTTGAAAGATTCTTTCACATGGGTTACATTGATTGCAGTGATCACAGCTCATCTATATTAGTTCAGATTGGAAAGTGTGGTCAAATTTGTGTAAAGTACTAACACCAACAGAGGGAGGACCTTTTTTGTTCGACATTTTGCTTTATCTACTGTTGGTAGCTGGATTGGTTGCTACTCATTGGTAGCTATTTTTGTCTGGACAGTGATTCAGGACAACAGAGGCAAATGCTGCGGAGACGGAGTCTCTGACACTTGCTCATATGTAGCTGTATAATTGCTCAGATTTTGACTCCGCTTTCCTACCACCTCTGAACATTATCAGCCATCCCTGGAAAAGCCTAGCTCTTATTTTAATGCTGCCTTTCTTTCTGCTGTCACTTTATTTCCATTTCTGCAATATGGATGTCTTAAAAGTCAAAAGAGTATTTAGATGACTAAAAAGACAAGCGGTTAGTGGAACTTCAAAATCACTGAAGTTAAGTGTTTAAATCCCACTGATTGAAACAGAAGTCAGGATTGCAGCTTCCTTAAGTATTTGGGAAAACCCTATCTGGCATAACTTGCCCCATTTGAAAGTTGGCCTTCAGGGCCTGTGTTTCCTGGAGACACAGAAACTAAAGATATTATTAAATTTACAACACTTTGTGTCTAAACAAACTTATTAAGTCCTACTTTTATATCCTGGTATCCATATCCCACCCACCATCACCCTCGCTTCATTTCTTCCCTGCAAATTGCCTTGCAAGTAGGTTACTTTGGCTCATCCCCCAGGAGCAACAAGTCTGAGATCTACCAGAAAAAAGTGTGTCTAATAGTTAAGTAGAAAGAAGAGAAAGTAGTTTACTCACATTATGTCTCCATATAGACAAGGATGTTGCCCTTTATCTGCCAGCATGTGAACCTGGAATAACAAGGTCCTAAAGTATGCAGCGTATCCAAAGATTTAGAGCTGTCATTTTTAGGCCAATAGTTTAAATGCATATATTATTCTCTCCTTCCTACCTGTGAAAGTGAGGAAATGAGAGAAATCGGAGGAGACTTCATTCAACCGCAACATATTATTAGTGTTTTCTCTCTCAAAGGAACCAAAAAGAAGCTCAAATGGCCATACCCTGATTTTTCAGCTTGTTCATATTCCTTTTATAAAATTTTATTACTCTGAAGGGAATTAAACAATTACCAGTTTACAAAATCATTACTTTTGATTTTGTTATTCCATTTCTTGTGCATTGTCTCTTGCAATCAAATTAAACAGAACTTTAGCTAGCAGTTGGCAGGATGACATAGGAATAGAGAGTATATAATGAGAAAGGAGCTTATTCAACCAGGTGGAGAAAGCCAGGATTGTGCCATGAACATACGATACGTCATATTAGTAGTATCTCATTTAAAGAGTAGTGTATCAGTTTAAAGCTGTAACACACTAATATACTACTTGGAAGAAAAAACAAAACCACTCCAAAAGACATCTTCCAAAATTCTGAGAAAACTCTTAATGGTGTGAACAGTTGTGATCCAGACTACAAACTTCTCTACTGATTAAAGCTGTTGTTCACAAACATTGCTGTCATCTGTAGTCTTAAAAGACGTCATATAAAATGGAACATCCCAGCAGTACTCTTGGGAGTCGCCAACTGTGAACTGAAAATGTTGCCTCTTAGCCAGTGCTGAAAAGAAGATGCACTTTGTCTTAGGATGACTTCAGGATAGATGTTATGTCTCTTTTCATTCTGCAGTTAAAAGCCCTTTTCATGTCCTGTGGCTCATTGCCATATTTGCATGCTCCTTTCAGAGCCAGCTTGTAGCCCTCACCCTGCCACAACTGCAGTGTTTATGTCTCTCCACATTCAGAACCTTCTTAAGAGTAGCTTTGTCCCAAGTGAATCTCTACCCTGGAAGACTGTCCACAAAACAGACAACGGAGAGCTGGGCTTGAGGTAATCACCGGCTTAAAGGAGACGAGTGTAAAAGCCACTTTTTCATCAGCTTCATGCACTGTTTGCACTTCTTACTGTCATCTGGAAACCCTGAATTAGAGGATGGAGGTGAGTTGTTAGCAAATGATCGGAGAGAAAGCTCTAGAGAAAATTCCCCGAAAGAAGGTAATACCAGAAAGTTTAAAGCTGTACTCTCTCTCATCAAGTACCTTTTACCTGAACTCAGCCGAGACTTCTCAATAGAGTGCTTATGAGCAACACTGGCACAATCATGTATTACTTATACAGGGTGCATCTGTTTCCTGTCATATTTGTAGCTCATGAATACTTCACTCTGTTGATACACCCTGCAGAATATAGCCAGGGATTAATGCAAGGACTGTACAACTGCCATGATGCCCAATGGAATCTATAACAACTTTATGGTGAGGAACATGTATACCTCGTTATCTCCATATAAATGGCAAATGCCTCCTGCTTTTTTTCACCATCTCTGCTGTGTTTTAGCTGTGTCAATACTGAAATGTTTGCTCTGCATAAAGATTATTATTCCAGTTTGGAATTTGTGTGAAACCTGGGCCCAGACCTGACCTTCCTTACATGAATTCTGGCACTGCCTCACCATGAACACTTCCTAATTGCTGATTATGGCTTATCATTACAAGACACTTATAACCAGGGATTGAACCAGTATGTTTGAATCTGTTCTCGGTCAGATCCAGCTGTGATTGAAACTGTTGTAGTCGAGCTCTGATTCCAAGCAGTTTATTCTTCAGTTCGCAGACTCTCAGCGCAGGCCTTCAGCAAGCCGAAGTGTTAATCTCCATCTCCTCCTCTTCCACATTAACATCATTTTTAGTCCTGGACCTATCCTGGACCTGTATTTTTTAAAATACTTTAAATTTAGTATAGGAGACCATGCTGCTGATGGGAATGAAGTGATGCCAGCACTAACCAGAGGAGTGGGAGCTCATTGGCAGTAAAATCCCCTTTCTCCCTTGTAAAAACCCCAACCCGTTACCTGTGCACGTGTGTATCTCCCTGTCACTAGGTATAGTTGTGGTATTGCTGGAGGAAACTAAGACTAGTCTTCTTCCCTGAGGAACAGGAGTCACAAGAAGTAGTTTACATGGATCTCACCTTAGGAGGTAGTGCCCATGGGTAGCTGGTTCCAGGGAAGAAGGTTTGCATGGTGTAACAAGGAAGGACAGACTCTGAGCAAGTCAGTGGTTTTCAAAGCATTCTTTAAAGTCAAGTTGTCTTCTTGTTGTGCAGAGCCTGCCAGGGGATGTCGTTTTTCAGCTGATCTGGTGTTCTGAGCTGGAAAGGTCTTTGGTTTGGTTCAGTTCCGTTTTGGGATCAGCAGAATTTCCAAAACAGCAGCTTAAGTTTAGTTCTAGCTTTGGGAAACATTTTGAAACCGGTTCATGGGTCAGGTTTAGTTTGACCTTTTCGTATAGCAGAAGAATGAGAAGTAAGTCTTATTCAATCACTGACATTGATTTTAAACAAGAAACTGCAAAAAATGTCAGTTCTGCTCTATTCTGTAACAAGTTTTTATTTAGTTAATGAAGTCAACATTGCAGATGATTAATCATAATGGAAGCACCTGACTTTGGCCTTAGTGCTCTGAGACGGCATTCATGTGGTTCTTGGTACAAAAGCAAAGGCTTTGTGTCCTTTAGTTACACTCTTGCCTCAGCCAGATTTCTGCTGGAGAAGCTTTGTTGTGAGCATTCAGTTACACACAAGGGTCTGGGTGGTGCGGTGCTGCTGTCCCTACATGTAGGTCCTACATGTTGAAAAGTCAAGTGGCTCTGTGTGTATCTCTATGGTGTACAAGGCCTGGTCTATGCTTACATTGTTTCAGCTTGTCTTACTGAGTAACTTGTATTTCACTGCTAATAGGGCTGTTTCTCACTTAAGATCATGTGACCATTGGCTTAACGCTGGGACTAATACCATCAGCTTATGGTTGTCCTTTGGTTTTGATGTCTAAACAAATCACTATAGAAGATACTCTGGGAAACACATGCCACTGACTGGTTTCAGTCCTGGTAAGATGGACTGTAAGTCCATCTCAGAAAGGTCACTGAGCACATGGTGTCAGACATGATCTGTGGAGAGTGGTCATGGCTTCAGCAGAGGGAAATGATGCCACAATGATCTGCTCTAACAGCATGTAGGTAAAGAAGAGCCAGTGGAGATACTAAACTCAACAATATCATCCCCCAGGGTTTGGAGGGGAGAAGGAGGAGGCAGAGAATGATCAGGGTGGCAGGAAAATGATCAAAATTTGCAAAACCATGAAGGCAGTAGAGGAGTTGAACTGCTTTTCACCAAATCTCACAATGCTACAACAAGGCACAGATCAAAAGGCAGGAGGATCAGTTTACAACAGGTTAAAGGGGGGATTGCCTTGTATTATTGTCTTACAAACAGTGAACTTCTGGAACTTGCTGACATCCTTGGATGACAGTTAGACAGCTGCTATCTTCTTCCTGAAGTCAGAGATAGCATAACTACCTTTCCTCCGAGTTCTGTTAGAGTGCAGGATTTATGCCATGAGAGCAGAGAGACTGGTGGAAATCAGATGATTTTTTTTTTTCCTCTCTTTCTAAAGACATGATGTTCAGCTGTTAAACACATGGATATAAGGATGTGTGTAGGGATATACACAGTTATAGATATACATATATATATACTTCACTCTAGCTGTTCTGTTAGGGAAATCCTCTGCCCTCCCACATAGATACCAACTCTACAACTGCCTTTTCTTCACAGTCTCCTCAAACCAAACACAGGCCATCTTCTGGATAGTGAAATCTGGGTTTGTGGCTGCAGGCAGCAGCAGAAAGCATGGTAACATTTCACTATGTTTTTGTTATATATGACATGGGGGGGGGGGGGGTAAGCTGTGATTTTGCTCCCTCGTGAAGTGCTTCTGGTACTTAGCTGGTACACAAGGAATTGTGTCTCACATCTGCTTATGTAGTCTTTTCACCTTTTGCCACAGAGCTCTGTGGTACTGGTGTGCTCTTTAACCCCAGCAGCTTCCAGTCACACTAGTAGTTCCTTCCACTTTTTGTCCTTTCTGTGCTGAGCCAAGAGATGTCTCAGTGGTGATCACTTGCCCAAAGTAGTCCTACATGCTGTCACTTCCAAGTTGGGTTCCTACATTGTGCTCTGTACAAAAGCTCGTGGTCTGCCAGCATGGCAGTGTGGGCCAGTTTGAACACGTTCCACTTGCACAGCTCTGGCTTCATATCTGGGTCTGGATGTGATTCAAGCTTGAGATTTAATTAGAAAGTTGTGTCTATTTTGGGGCCTACTTAATCGACTTAGCAATAGCCCTTGTACCCAGACCCTGTCCTACTGTCAGCAGAGGTGCCTCCTGATAGATCTCAAAGTGCATTTTTGGTCAGTGGAGAGCAGTTAAAGTGAATAATTGATAGGTTTCATTATGTCATGCTACTGGTTGCTGCTGCTATAGGTACATTAAGAAGAAAGTAAGTAAAACAAGGTGTAGCGAGTAATGTAGTGTTAGCTGGGACTTCATGCTATACAGGAAGGAGTTCTACTATAAACTTGTGTAAAATACATCTTTTCAAATGCAGTTTATGCAGCTTTTGTTGGTGAATGTGCAAGAAATGGTCACTGCAAGCATTTAATTTAGTATATATCTCAGCAGTGCTTTGGAGTGAAGGGGACAGTTGCAGTTAAGTTTTTCAAAGTGTTGCAGTGTGCTGGGAACCAGGAGCCAGCACCATTCCTTGCTGCTTGACTGCCCTAGTGTGTCAGCTGGACCATGTGGCTTCAGTTCTCTGAGGAGTGTTTCTCCATCTGTAGAATGAGAGTACTGCAGAGCAATCAGAATCTGCAGGTGAAGGGACTCATGTAGGAGTTGCATGTTTTATGCTACAGTTACAGTAATACAGGCAATTGTAGTGTAAGACAACCTGTGCATCTTGAAAGGATCTCTCTGTCATTCACACCTACTTCACCTCTCAAAAAGCTATCAAATACTCTATTAACATCATTTTTAATGATCATCTGTGCAAAGATCTGCATCGCATAATTCTGTCTTTGTGAGAATATAGGTCAGCCAGCCAATGGAATTGCTAGGACTATGAAAAAGAGCAGTTTTATCATCCTAGGGTTAGTTGGGGGGGGTCCCCCTTAAAAAAACACTTGGTCTGTAATCATATTTGGGAAGATCTCAATGTCTGTAATTATATCTGTTAGCATGAAGGTGGTCTACATAAAGATACTGCTTTTTGCATCCTTCTTGCACATAGCACCACTTAGTCTGCCTTAATCATCTCCTCCAGCTAAAAGATTTAAAGCCAGACTCCTGTCTTAAGAAAGTAGATATGTCAGGATACCCCAAATCTGTCCCCATGGTTGGGAGGTCTGAGTTCCAGCTGACTCTGCAGACCTGCAGACACCTCTATCTTACTCTTTGCATCAAAACAAGGAAAAGAATGGTACCTTTTGGTACCTGTTGTCCTTAGTGAGCTGCCATGAGTAATTGAAAAGCAAGATTTCATACTTCAGCATTTTATTTGTGGGGGTAGGCTTCTTAAATGTTAAAGAAAATGAGATCATGGCTCAAGATCTCTTTTTTTAATGCTTATTTTTACTTTAGCACCTATGGGACACAGAGCAAGCTATTTGCAGAGCAGAAATCACAGTTCCCAGCCAGCTCTCCAGTACTTTGTATCAAGCCTTCCTATTTGTCCCTGATGGTGAAAAGTTTAATGTTGAATGTTGTTATAGCAGTTTGCAGAAGTGGCTGTCCTGAAGAAAACTGGTGTCCTGCATTTTTCAAGTGTTACTCAGCTCAATTCTGACAAGCAGAAGCATTTTATTTACAGCATCCTCCTAATATATAACACAAAAGTCAGTTTTAGAGTGTTGGGGTTTGTGCATTCGTCTGCATAATACAAAGTTCTGGAGACAGGTTATGCTAAGTTAAATTGTGATGCTTTAGCAGCTAAGGGCCATTCTGTGTCTTTTGTATACTAGTGTGTGAAAGCCAGGGAAAATCTCCGTTCCTGTAGCCTAAGAAACACAAAGTTTGTTCTCAGTAATTTTGCTCTAAAGGCAACCTACCAAATAAGTAATAGAGAATGAAAGGACCTTTTATGATTTTCTTTCACGTTAAATTACTTGCAAAACTATATTGAGTTACATGACAGGAAAAATGGCTCCTACTAATTTCAGTGTAACTCTCACTGATCTGTGCTAGAGGGGCTGCTTAGACAGACACCTACCTACGTGTAGGGTTTTCCACAGGTTCTTTATCCTGCTATTGACAGTTCCTATATGGTGTGAGTTTCTCCATTGAGGACATGCAATCTGCTTTGATTTTCAGAGCAAGCAAGCACATAAAAACCAAACCAGTTTTCATCTTTCTTGGGTGAATATACAGCACTAAGTACTTTCAAAATTTATGCTTGCTGTTTTTCATATCCCTTTTTGTGTCCAAATATCTTGGTCCTACCACACCACATCTAAATAGACTGAGTAAAAAGAAATCATGGAAGGGATGTGATAGGTACACTCCCCTGAGAGCCTAATATTGAGCTACTTTAGTCAGGTTGCTCCACATGACATAAAGCAAAGCATCCTCAGTCTTGCACCAGAAGCCGTTAGACTTCAGGAGTACCTTGTCTGTTCAGAGAGAGCCTCTGCTGTGGGGGCAAAGCTGACTGCCCCTTTTATGGAAGCAGAGAGAAGGAAAGATGACAAAACTGATGCTACAACTCCTTCGTGCACACCAAGTGACAAAAAGACCAGCTCCAGGAATCCATCCTTTGATATGCGCAGGAAGAGAGTATGATTTGGTAAATGCTCATGGTATCCATACATTCTGATGGACCACTAGGGAAAGCAGCTCTCAATCTGCTGTGATCTCCGTTTTGAGAATGCTCTGTCCTCAGCAATAGCTGAAGGTTTATGGAAATTACAGTGGATGCAAACAAATAGTTAGTACATGCACAATAAAGCAGTGATTGCAGGTACCTTGTGAGGGAAATCAGGCTCTCTATAACTCATGTCACTCTTTACAAAAGTAGATAATTCCAACTGTTGTCCTTGACCAAATCTGTGCTGCTGAGCATTTGTCCAGCTGGGTGCTGCCTTAAACCTCAGTGCTGGCTCCATTCCAGTGGGGAAGCAATTTCCATAAGCATATATCATTTATAAAGTGCTTCAGAACCCTTCAGGATGAAAGTTGCTATGTAAATGTCATGCACTGTATTACATTCAGGACTTTGAAAATAACAGAAAAAAAATGTTATTACATACCAGATAAACTGAGGACAGGAAGCATGTTATGCATTTTTGGGCCAAGGCAGTGTACGTATTGTTCACAGAGCTAAGCTCTCCTTGATGCTACTGCACAGGTGCTAAAGCAGCAGGTGCTTCCTCTTCCATTCACACATCAGATCAAGATTTGTACTTTGCCATCACGTACAAGGCAAGACAGCAGCTAACTCCATCCCTCTGGAATCAGTAGGATAGGGGGAGATGAAGGCCCAGCAACCACTCATCTGGCCAGTACAAATGCTGCCATGTGCTGCGAGTCTTTGCAGGAGACACAGTCCTGTTTTAAGGAAGCAGCTGGGCATTCTTTACAGCATGTCCTATGCCCCCAGCAGCCTGCTGATTCCTGCAAAGGCAGAAACCCTGGAAACTTGGCCCTAGAGTCACAGGTAATTTTACTGTAAACTGCCCAAAGTGAAGAATGAAGGAAGGAGTCTAGGTGAAGAAAATCTCTCCATATATACAGTCATATTTACACAGGCTTCACTGGCTTTCTTTGTAAGATTTTACAGCATTTTGTAGCATTTTAGCTGTCTGTAGGGTACTCTGAGAACCTTCTTTCTGGGTTGGTTTTGTTTTTTTGCTCATAAGGAAAAGTATATAGAGGCACCAGTAAAATGAACTGTGATCCTGAAGTTGTGCAAGCAAGAGGAGTGTTTTTTCTGCTTCATGTCATTTAGGGTTTAATTTAAATTAAAGAAAAGGTTGCCTCCAATTTTAAGTTTGGGGTGGAAGTGTTGGTCAACTTCAGTTCTCTGGAGTCTGCCTCCACCATCCCGAGCAGTGGCATTGCTCTGCGGAACATCAAACATCAGAGGGCAATGGTGACCTGTGTTGTTTTAATCTCAGCCTAAATGATTCTTTTGTTTTGTTTAAGAATGAGCCCTTAACTTCCGTAAACTTCATTCTCTCAAAGAGCTTTGCAGAAATAAAATACATCCAGAAGGAGGAGGCCTAATATGACAAAAGTAGTGGTTTTATTGAAAGAGAGCTTATGGTATTTTGCTTTTGAAATGTGTTTAACACAGAGTTTAAGGATTGGCAATTTGTTTAAAGAAATGGGTAAAATATTTAAAACCACCACTTTATTTAAACTATTGTGCCTCCTTCAGTAAACATTCAGTACATGACTGAACCCTGTATGAACTTGTGCTTGTTGCTGGTTAAATAGATTGTGAGCTGAAATGAAAAGGGGCTGCTATTGAGAACAGGACACAAAAGTTGCATGTGCATTTTTTATTTGCCCACACACAAGCTCTTACCCCCCAAAATGCCGTGTTCACAAGAACCTTTATTAAAACACCAGGGTTTTTTTTCTTCCCTGGCCTCAAAGTACTAAACTGAAAGCAGGCTGTTAACAGAAATGAGTAATTATTGAAGCTCTAACAGGCAGCTTTCATTGAAGTTGATTACAGCAGCCATATAATCACTTTTACGGATGCTGTAATCACAGTAGCAGGGAATGCTTGACTTGGTTCTTATTGTTTTCACTCAGGGTGGAGGTAGGGGGCCTGCAAGAAACCCGTTTTACCACCTTGGTGCAATTCCTGCTGTAAAGGAAATCTACACAGCACTGAATGAAGCAGAGAATCGTTTATTCTTTCTTTATTAGCATTTTCTCCTCCCTCACATGAGAGTCTGTTGGAGTCAGGAAATTGCTGTTATTCAATATGCAAGCCAGAGGTTGTAATGACCATTTGGGAGGGTATGACCAACAATTACAGCCCTTAATGAATAGGAGCAATCTAGTTGAGACTAAACACTAGTAGCAACTCTGGTGCTGTCTCTGGTTAAATTAAAAGAACAGCAATGCAAAGGAAGTTAACAAGAATTAATTAGTTGGATCAAACTGAAAACCTACTCATTAGTGATGTTATAGGCAAAGTAAAAGCCTATCTTCAGTGCAATTAGGTAGACAAATGAATTGTACAACTGACTGATTCACACCTGCTAACAGCTAAGGGCTATTGCCGATATGTACGGGATCCACTTTTTACAGTTCATGCATACTTGCATAGTTTAATGGATCTTGCATCCCTGAATTAGCCTTCATTCCTTCACATTTCATTCCTGTATTTGATCCAAACAGTAAAGTGTTGCTTATGGATTCTGACACAGCATGGCTGTGTACAAGACTGCTTTTAGAAGGGTCCATAGAATTGGAATGTCTGCTTAAACTACAGTGCCAGATGGAAGTGGTCTCAGGTTGCACATCTTTCTTGTTAGGCTTTTTTAACTATTTAAGGTTTCGTGTCCTTGAGGAGGTCTTGATTGTGTTGAAAGTAGATAGATCTGCAGAGAGAGAGATCATGTCATCAGTTAAAAAAACAATCCCAGGGTTCAGGATTGTGACACTTAAGAAATGGGAAGCAAAGGAAAAAGGCAAAGTCTTCAGAGCTGTGGAGTAGCACCTGCAGGTCTCACTGTCATTAGAGCATACTGTATTTGCAGTGCAGTCTTAGGGATTCAGGAAATGCATCCACGAGCACAGTGATCAGAAAAGCACAAGGAGGGTTTTTTCCTCTCTTCGTCCTGCATTTCCTTTTCCTGCTCCTGACATTAGTTCAAGGCTTAGCAGTGCCAATGTGGGACCCAGGGAGCAGAACCAGAATGAAGTATCCGGCATACCCTCACTCTCCTGTTCCTGCTGCCAAGTGGGTTGGGATTCAGAGGACATGGGGGTTCATTTGTGCACTGTGATTTTCAGGGGGGCAAACTGAGAAAGCCATGCAGTGTTCTCTGATCCCTCTTTCTGCTGGTATATTGCTCATTCCAGGGTCTTGGAATTTTATACTTCGTTAATATTTCAGAAGGCCCTCCTGGTCTGTAATGCTCCATGAGGCTGCCACAATTTCCAGTTCAGCTCCATGTTAGGAAGAAACTAGTGTTCTTCATTGCTGTGCACTTGTATTGTGGACTTGACTCTTTTGGCCACGTTTTGACACAGGGTTTTGGTCTACAGTGCTTTTATTTGTGAGTAAGATTGCTAAGAAGCAGAGGAGGCATGGTGGAAAGTGCTTCGGAACCTTGGGGCTTTGAACAGAGCCTCCTCTTTTTAATATGTCATAGTTTATTTATTTATTTTTTAAGTGTCTGTCTTAAGGAGAAAATTCCAATAAAGTGAGAAAGTTTGCACTGTAGGATAAATAGCCTCTCTGGCTTAGCCCGTTGCAGACTCTTTGTCTTTGTTTTAAAGGGGGAGGTTTGAATATAAAGTATTTGATTTAAAGATTTTTTTATGAGATCTTAACAGATGACATCTCTTATTTACACACAAGAGACTGACTCCCTAAAAAGCTGCCTGGATATGTAAATCTACCAGCCAGATATACACATAAACCAGATTTTTTGGACTGAAAACCCAAGTAAATGTACCTATTACAACAGAAAGACCCCTTTGAGTCCTCTAAAAGCTTTTTTGGTGTATGGCTTCAATGTGTGTTTATGGTTTTTTTTAAACAAATGGAGCCAAATCCAGGTTTAGTATAATTCTTTATATGTGTGTATATATATTTGTAACCCTAGCTTTCACCCAAAATTAGGGATAGCTACACTACCCTTGTTCTAACTTGAGCTGCATTGAAGGAGGTCACTTTTGCTTTACCATAGCTATTTCCATAGCAGGAACAAAAGTGGCCTCCATTAGGAAGAGGCATCTGAAGATGTCTGCAGTGAAGTGAAATGTTTGCCTTGTCTTTTGACTCCAGGCTCCAGTGTTGGCACAGGGCTGGGTCTCTGCGAAAATCACACGTGCCATCAGCCTTTCCATGCTCCATCTCCCCTAGAAAGGCCCAGGGCATGAAAGCCATGAGGAGCTGCAGGAAGCTGAGGGCTTCCTTCAGTGCCTTCCCTTCCTGGGCCTCATGGGTGTAGCCAAGCCAAGTGAGGGGTTTGAGCAAAACTGTTCTGACGTTACATGAGAGCATTTGAACCCACTATGTTTCTTATGCTGGGACAAGGCTGTAGTCATTTGGAAGTGGCCAAATAGATTTTTATCAAGGTTTGGTTTTAATAAAGTTATTTCGTTGCTGACAGGCAGGTTTT
The DNA here is from genome assembly GCF_028554395.1 of Pezoporus wallicus. Lineage (NCBI taxonomy): Eukaryota > Metazoa > Chordata > Aves > Psittaciformes > Psittacidae > Pezoporus > Pezoporus wallicus. The sequence continues at coordinate 593,006 of NW_026637037.1, forward strand.
AACCTTCTGGAAAGAGGAGTTTGTAATAGAAATGTTGACACAACCTCCCTCTAGGGGTGCAGTTGCATTGCTGCAATAATAGCGTGTGGGCAATACAGTAATAGGGCACTGACCCATAACTGACAAGAAGCAAGGCTCCAACTGCATTATAAAGGTCATTCTCTTACTTGTGGAAATGAAGTGTATGTTTTTGCTCTACTTCCTAAATGTTCTGTTCTTTTGTCCTTCTCCCACCCCCACCCCAAATCCAAATACTTTATATTTTTAATTCACTAGAGTGTTGAAATTTTTAATGTTATTTAAAAGAATATATATAAAATCAAATAAATGGATTAACCCTGGCTCTCTTATCAGCTAATCTGTGTTCAGCATAGGCCACACAACCCAAGAAGGAAAGCCATTTCTGCAGTTTCACCCATGTTAGCTAAGGGTAGTCTCAAGGTTTGTCTGAACTACCCCGGTCTGCAGTGGTACTAACGGAGCATGCTGCGAGCCAAATGCAAGGAGGAAATGGCTTGTATCCACCTGATATCTATTGTCCTCTTCCATAGTATGTGGTAGGCCTGAAGCTACGCAAACTGTGAGCATAGGAACTGAAAACCATTGGAACTCTGTATGTACAGCCTGTCCCAAAGAGTGACCTTCAGTGATTCTCTCCTTAGAACCATTTCTTTTCAAATGTTTAGGATGTAGCAACTACACACAGCAGAGACCAAGCGCAGGGGCTGAGTGCTGCAGTCTATCTGCATGGCACCATCAAAGTGCCTTCTGGTATCTGAGAACCGGAACCACAATAGTTGATGTCACGAGACTGATTAAAACTAACTGCCCTACCTGTGAGGTAGAGCATTAATTGAAAATGTGTAATTTGTACAATAGGCACTAGTTAATTATCTGCTTCTTTGAACTGCTTGGTGTTTGGGATGGCTCTGCCTATGGGGAGCAGAGACATGAAACAAAAGACACAGGCAGTTTGAATGGGGAGTTGATACCGTTTAAATGACTAGGAGCTGTTGAAAAAAATAAAATGACCCCATCTGTTAAATTCTTAATGTAATTTTAAATCTAGTTTATGGTAATGCTAGTTGAGGTGCAGTTGCCCTTTATAGAGGTGTTGTCACTAGGCTGCACAAGATGGCCACCTTAATTTATGCTAAGCATCAGTATTAAAACCTGTTACTTGCTCTGTAAACAAATTCTTATCAAGTGAGCTAAGGAAAAATCATTTTCACTTAGACGGTATAGGCATTTAGTCAAAGATAAGCATTTCTGACTTAACCCAGTAGAGAGCAGTGGTGTGTATATGCACCAGCCACATTATGATAACATTAACATTTAATACATAGAGCCTTGGTTACTTCATTTGAAGGGCTTGAGGTTTTTTATCCTCCCCTGTTTCATTTCACTATAATACATAGTTTACAGGCACAAACACATACACACCGATGCATACAAATTTAGTAAAATGCTTTATTTATTGGAATTCATAACCCAATTCTTCTCCATTTTCATCTATCAGTGATAACCACATGATTGCTGCTAGAGAAAATGTGAAATACCTGATGATAAACTTTGTCATCATTAGATTCCAAGGATAAAAGCACAAATATTTGACTTAAACATTTATTTACTTCCTAATTCTATGGTAATTTTTCTGTATATCTCTCTAACTGTATCTGCCTACACAGTGAGTAAAGTGTTCATCCATTGTTACCGTTGTTAAGATCAGCACACAGTTAATCACAGAAAATTGTTTTATATCGTATGCAAAAGATTATTAATGCCTTATTGTGTAAAAGCTTACCTAAGCTGATGTTCTCAAAACTGAAACATTTAATCACATTTGTCATATTTAGCTTTTTTTGCTGAATATACAAGACTGTGTTACACTAATTAAAACAGTGTGCAACAAAGAACACACTGGGAATATACTGATGAAGAAGACAGATTCGCAGAGAGTGACTTCAGTGGAAATGATCTAAACAGTGGTCTTTTGGTAAAGAAAGTAAGATCAGTCCAAAGCAGAACCTCTGTATCTAAGGTCCTTAAAACGTCTTAGAAGTTTGAAGTCTATATTGGACCTGGAACTGAATAGGAACTACTAATATACATCCAAAATCCCCAGAGATTTTGGCTGATGGCAGCGTGTTTCACATGAAACAGCTGGTCTAAGGTGTTCAGATACCATAGTGATGAGTACTGTGTGAGCATGTGGGGAACTTGATGAGTCTCGTGAAATTTCTATTGTGAAGGAAAGCTTGAAATGGTGACCTCTGAGTGCCGTTACATCTGCAGCTGGGCTCTACTCCTGCTTCACCTTCAAACCCAGCCTTACAGGAGAGAGGACTGTGCTCTGTCAGCACTGTTGCTCAGCAGCCAGAGCAGGGTGCAGGAGCCACATCCCGCAGTCCTCACTGCCTTCCCATGGAAGGTCACATCACTCACTCTCTGTTGCATTGCTCCTGGGTGTTCAGTTCCCTGGGCTGGGTGGTGCTCAGTACAAAGCCAAACCAAACAGTTTGTGTTGCCTGTTAAGGAAGGATGGTGAGAAAAGAGCCAGAGGTGATTTTTCCAGCTCCTTTGCTAGAATCAGATATGATGTTTCAAGGGTTTATTGGATCCTTGGATGTTTCTGTATTTGTTTTAATTGGGAGACTTGGTTCCTGGTCTCTGCTCCTTGAGGTGCCTGTTTCTGTTTGAGCAGTGTCTCTGAACTGCCCATTCCTGGAGGAGCAGGAGGCTGGGGCTGGCAGGGGAGCACGCTGCCCACAGGCTGTACAGCATGGCCAGCTTCACACGGTGCATGGGATGGGGTTGTTGGTGCCGAAACAGCACCAGGACAGGGCAGTGAGGTCCTGCCACTCACCGTGCCTCTGCAGAGCCATGACAGAAGATGTTGAGTCGCTGACTTCTTATTTCCATGATCATTTGGGCCCACTGTGATAGTACATGTTCCCTCTCCTGCTGCTGGTACGGGTGTTGGTGCACTGATCAGCTAATACTCTGCGAGGAAGAAAGAATGCTGATTTTTACTGTAGAGTCATGACTTCACAGAGATCAATGCAGGAATGAGAATCAGCAGCCAGCAGGCGAGTGGAAGCTTAAGAGTGGTGGCATTTGTAGGCTGTTCTTCAAACATAATGTGCTGTAGGGTCACCGAATGCAAAGTTGCCTAGGATTGAGTAATGCCATCTGTGTGCATGGAAAGGGGAACTGTGCCCAGGAAAGCACCTATTCAGAAGTTTAGGCACTGAGCCTGACCTCTAGGCAGCCAAAGTGGCTGCTGCAGTGCTTACTGTATAAACAGGGTAGGAGTGAGCAGTAAGGGGGAGATTTTACTTTTGTGTTCATTCTTATGAAGCTACATTTTGGTGTTCTTATTTTAATAAGGAGGTTAAAAGCAAAATAACACTACTGGCATGTTAGGGACTGGACAAAATGTTTTACAGTGAGTGGGGCTTCATAAAATCAGCATATCACAAAGATGATTGAGAGATAACAGTACAATGTATGTTCTAGGAAAGAAACAAAACATTTCCAGGTATTACACTGTGTAAGCTAGTAGAAAAGGGCATAACAAGGACCAGTGACTTCCTAGACAAAGCATGGCATCCTAATTAAAAATAGGGCCCGTAGTTTCAGTGATGAAAGTGATTAGTCACTGGGAGAGGGTACAATGGGAAGGATTACACTCTGTAACCCTTGATTTCTGTTGCAGAAAACATCCAGCACCCAGCAAACAGTGCCATTCAAATGCAGTTATCATGTCCCCAAGCTCACCTTGATCAGAGGGGCTGACATCTGCCTCTTTCATTTACCTGTTTAGAATTTCCCAAGCTGTTAATGGCAAGCCTTGTGACACAGCAGAAGAGCACTGAAATATGTTACTAAAAGTTCTTGTGAGTTTTCCCAGTCTTAACTCCATGCAATTCTGGCAGTTAACAGCTCTGAAAGGATTAAAAGGTTGGTTGCCTGTAAGGTTCCTGGTTAAAGGAACTTTGATTTCCACGATGACATTCTGTTTCTTTGTAACTGGATATGTTTTCTGCATGAAAATAGGAAAATCTTAAAGATAATATGGGTGATTGTCTGTGGCAATGAAACCTGCTGTGAAGTTCCCACCCTGCAGGATGAAGTTCCTGTTCTTTCTTGTATCAGTAGGTAATGCGCTTATTAAAATGTTACATCAAAATGAGAATAAACATTGCCTGGGAAAAGCCACATCAGCTCAATGTGAGAATGGCCCTGGTTTGGGGTTTGTTATGAGCATTTGACTTGGCAAACAATGTTCTGATTTTTTCTATCACTTGAAACTGTCTGTGGGAGGTTTAGTTTGTTTTTTCTTCTCTGCTCTTCTGTTCCAAGCTGACATTTTTGCAACTCTACTCTGGTGCGCTATATTAGCTCTGCTTCTTGCTGCTCCAATATATTTTGCTAGGGATAGACATGCATATTTAATAACTTAGGAGAAGGATTCATTCTAGATGCCATAGAATTGGATTATCATCCTATTAGGCACGAGGCCTCATGTAACCAGGGACACTTAACTTTTGACCTCTGTGAGAAAGATCATTTAATTTAACTGCTCTTTGTATACAGCTAAACCAGGTGAATCTGGGAAATTCTCAACTCAGTTTTATGTTTGTTTAACAAATCAGGAAGGGCTTTTAGCTGGAACAGCTGTGATTTTCATCTCTTTTGAAACTATCCTAATACTTCCTCAAATCCCTGCCTAAGATTTATGTCCACTATATGGGAAGAATTGCAAGGAGATAGATTAGATAGATAACACTCAACTGTATGATATGCCTAGATGTTTATCAAAGCTCTGTAATGACCATATAAACCCAGACGATAACACAGATTTGGCTATGGCTCAATCCTTAAATTTAAAATGAAAATGTCATTTGAAACCCAAATGAAAGAATGCATTTAGCCACACTTTAACAGTACACAGCAGGTTTGCAGCGTATGTGGGTGGTACGTGAGAGTTTCAGACCTCTCTGTCTGTACAGCACATACACAGTGGGCAGTCCCAGCCTGCTAAGCCTGTGTAAGTACAAGCAGCGTGGATAGGCACAGACCACTCATCCAGGTATGTGAAATACGTCAGCGACTGCCTAGGAAAGCCTGCAGGTTAGCTGACAAGTTGCAGAGTTTTGTTAACAGCAGTTATTTGAATCATTACTGAGCAATAGCTAAGGACATGGCTAGGTTCATTTGCAAGATCCAGGTTTCCTTTGGGAGGATGGGGAAGAAAAGGGAAGAGACAAAGTGACAAGCAGATGTATTTCTGCCATCTTGGTATGTTTGTTTGCAGATTTGCCAGAAGTGCAAAGAGTTTTCTCAATGTCTTAAGTGCAAGCTTGGCTTTAGTTACCTCATTGTGGATAGCAGTGTGGTCCAAAATCCCATACATTAACATCAAAATCTGTAGATCTTTGTGGAAACAGGTACATTTCCTCAGTTTCCTACAACTGTTAAATGTGCATTAAATGCATCATATATCTCAATGGAAGACATCACATTCCTGAATTATTTACATCTGTTTCCTAATGAGAAATTTGGGCTTGCTTTTCTGACTGTCAGCAGTAGGTTTCTGGTGGCATGCTGTTTCATCTAGTAAGGTATCTAGGTGCATTTTTTTCTGGGGTACATAGTGTAGTCCATAGCTTCGCTTTTACACACGCATCTGGATAAGTAAATGCCAAATGCAGTTCATATGACCTGTTAAATTCTTTTTGCTCTTACAAAATGAATGGGAGCCCCATGTACCAGATAATGATTTGTTCATTCTTCCATCTGAGAAATTATTAAAAACGTCCTGGAAGATTTTCCAAGGGAGAACTTCCTTATACATGGATATGCTCTTCTTCAATAATGAGCTTCCGTGTGAACTCCAGATACTTATATCTCAAAGTACTTGATTTGGAAGCTGGAGCTAGCAGCAGAAGACAAAAAGTGGCTAAAAAAGGAAGTCAATCCATCGTTTTAAATGCCTTTAGAAAACATTTACTTAACAATATTTACAACTTTTAATGCGTGAATAATCAGAATGTGCATTATTTTACCTCTCTAATTTCCATAGATGCTTCACTTCATGGTTACTTCCATTGTTACACAATTTCATTCAACCAGCAACAAATAGGTAAAGATTTTACCATTCATCCAGACCGTAGCCTCTAGTCCAAGCCATTATTAAATGTTGTTCAGACATTTTCAGGTATGATGAATTCAGCTGAAATTAATCCCTAGAATATAATTTGTCTGTTGGACTAAAAGTTTCTGCAAAGTATTGTTTCTCTGGTTTGTGAAGGGTTTTTTTGGTTGAATATTGAAAACTCAAATCCATAGAATTTGAAAATAATTTGATTTTTTTTTATAACAAATGAAACTGAGTTTCAGTCTTCTATAAGAATATCTCTCATAGTGCTACAGGACTATGTGATCTTAATAGGTAAGCCAATTAAAGAATTGAGCTTCTAGCTGCTCTACTTACTCTTCCTTTAAACACAAGCTAAACTTTATGGCCTTGGTGCTACATTTATCTAACTTGTGGCAAACACATGTCTTTGCAAGATTGTAGCGTGTGTTGGTAGAGCGATATAAATCTAGCTTACAAGGGGCATGTGGTGGTCTGCATATGTACACATCAGCTTTCTTCTGTTCTCGCCAGGATTGCTGCAGCCTTAACTGAAAAGAAGCACGCTGTGTAGAAATCTGCCCTGTGTAATGGCAAGGTTATAAACAAATGCAACAAACTGCCTTATTTTAGCAGTAGAAGATACATGGAAAGTCTTAGTTGTGATCATTTAGTCCAGACTCTAGCGTGTATGCTTGTACCAAGTTCAAGAATTACAAATGCAGCATAAACGTGATCTAACAACCATAAGTTGTTAGGAGCTGCCAGCATGATTTATTCAGAACTTCTGGCTGTCCAGCCTCGGGTGACCCAGCATTATCACACTCTGAAATTAGGAGCATTGGGTTTGTAATTTGCCTGTGCTGGATCTTGGTTTTCACAACATTTACTTTACACAATAGTACTGCTTACAGATCTTTCCTTTCTCTACAGAAATTAATTGCCTGTACTGCAATGATTTATAGTCAGGCTGAACATGATTATTAATTTTCCTGATGATTGTACCAGTGGGCGGCAACAAATCTACTCCTGATAGGACCAGCTTTGAAATGCTGTGAAAACTAAAATGTCCATAAGGTAATAACAACTAATTCTTACCTTAATCAACTTACACTTGAAAAGAATTTAATATAGGGCACTTGTGCCTTGTGGGGAAACTTGTTTGAAACCTACTGTAAGGTGCTGAGTTATTTATGAGAATAATTATACATTTGTTACTTGAGTTTGTACTGGGAATCAGGCTCTGAAAATAGACCAAAATACCATTAAAAATGAAGTTAGTGTTGTGTATGTTAGAAACTCCAGCACTGAGGTAACTAGTATTTAACAGGGAAAAGAGCAGCAGTCACCAGGAAACCTTTAACAAAGAACAGTGATTATTAGGGAATATTAAAGCTTATATTTTAGGCTTGTTTCTGCTTAGCGATGCTTTTGAACTAGTTGAGCTAGGATTACCCCGGTGTTTCTCTGAGTTCCCAGATGATGGGGAGAAAGGATCCAGCTTAACGGGGAGGGGAAGGTGGGCAACAGTACATTGAGCACAAGGTTTAATGGACAGGCATGATTTCTTGTTGCCTGGTGAGGTGCAGCTTGGTGTGAAGACCAGCAGGGGATCCTGGTGATGCCACTTCTAGCCCTGACTTGCTCTCTGACTTTGAGGAAGTCACTTCATGCTTCTGGGCCTGGGTGTCTTTATCTGCAAAACAGTACTTTTTCCACTTGTAAAGCACTTTGATGTAAGGATGAAAACTGCTACCTAGGAGAGGAGTGATGATCCCTAATACTCAGGAGGGATGACAGGTGAATTTTGGTTGTAGAAACTTATGCACAATCTGCACGTGGTCTGTTTATTCTCTTCTAATTCTAGGCAAGTGGTCTGTGTGAAACACCATCCAGCCTGTAGGGGTTTGCAAGACCTTGCAGTTGGGCTCCTGTTTACACAATGTTTGCAAAGGGTGTGCAAGTTTGCCTGTGATTCCTCTTACTGAATACAGGATTACAGAGCTTGGTTATGCTTTGGCTTCTTGCTGGGAGAGCTTGGAGAAGAATCACAGAGCATATATGTGTGATCAAATGCCAGAAATATTTTGTTCTTTTTTTTCTTTCCGTGATTAGTGGCATTATGCAGTTATGCAAATAATCTGTTATTTATATCTAGACACATTATGCAGTTATGCAAATATTCCATAAATAATTAATATTTCCCACAGTTATTTGGGGGGAAATATTCCCCCAAAGCATGTAACATCAGCTGTTTAATATGCCACGTGTATTGTACACACTTCTAGTTGTGTCATACCTCAGGTACCTGGCTCTGTGAAGGTCCTAAACTCCAGTGCATAGGCCAGTAGTACCAGGGCTGTGGCTGATTGTATCAACTCAACTGTTCTTATGATTGTATCAACTTGACTGTTCTTATGTATTAGCTTAGCTCCTCTTCTACTTTCTTTCCATCAGCTTTCTTTTGATGTGACCAATGGCAGAAAGCACTGTAATCATGATGTTTGCTGCAGAGCACAAAGTAGGTGGTGAGCTCAAAGAAAATTACTCATGCGAACTACTTCTAAACATCTTGTCGAACTGCAGTTCAGAGCATGGTCAGGAACCTGCCCATGCACAGAAGAGACCTGGTTGCTTTCAGAGCACCCAAGATACAGGCCTAGACCTTAGAAGGGTGGAAAACATGGAGTGTCTTTTTGTTCTGGACTAGGCTGTAGAGGTGTCTAGCTGGGAGTGGGTGGCAGGAGGCTACTGAATCATCTTTAGTCACGTAGTGATGTTATATGGGCACCTAGAGAAGGTTTTGAGGGATGTAGAAGTGGGAAAATAGCTGGATATGAGCCAAGCAAGCAAAGAGTTGTCTGTGTTCTGCCTGATCAGCTTCTGATATGGACCATAGGGATGATACAGTATTTGCTTGATTTTAACCAAAGTGGAATGTTGCTGTCAAAGCCCAGAGGAAATGTCTATTTCCTGCAAGAAAAAAGAAATTGGAAAGAAGTCCTTACTGATAACTTTGTTTTTTACTTTAAAAACCATTTTGAAAATGCTTACACAGTGACAAAGTCCCACCATTTCTTCCATATCCAGTTCTTTCCTTTGAGAACTGGAGTATATAAGGAAATAACACAGAAAAAGCAAGTACAGAAGTAGGAAAAGTACAATAAGTAAAAAGGAAGTAGTGATTAGATAAAGAGAATACCACACAAAGAAAAAGAAATGACAGATAGAAAGGAGGCTGTGTGAAAAAGCAGAAAGGAAAGAAGAGGAATAAGAGAAGTAAAACAAAATAGAGCCCAGAAGAAAAGCAGAGGTCATGACTAGTTGATGAGAAGATTGCTGTGAAGGATGGAAAAGGCATGGCCAGAGAAATAAATGAACAAAGCTAGTATTTTGAAACTAGGGAGTAATTGTGACCAGAAAACCTGAAAAAGGAAGACCAATGCCAGAATAGCTGGGGAGGAAGAAACCGAAAAAGAAAAGGGAGCGGAAAATGCAATAGAACGTTCATTTTATGATGTATAAGATTGTGTTAGGATTTAGCATGAGTTTGGGGTGTTCATAAAATGTGCCACTGCTTCATGTAGGTCAGTGTTGCCCATGTCACTCTTTGACTGTATTGCCTTTTAAAGAAGGACATATTTCTCGGCTTAAAGTCAATGAAAGTTTTCCCATTTATGGTAAATTTATCTCTCCAGAGGCCCTCTTCCTCTTGTCCCTCTTCCTTCATCCCCTCCTTCATACTAGAGTACTGTACTAGCTGAATAGGCACCATAAAGAGTAGGACTCCTACAGCTTCCACACCAAATCCAGCTTCCCAGTGTTCACAAAAGGTTATCTGTTGAGGCTCTGCATATCTCCTGCTATCTAATGCAGAGTGAACATTTCTCTCTGTTTACATTTCTCATATATTTTCCAATCTGCATAAGTCACAGGACAGATTAATAGCCCTCCAAAAGTTTGACCTTCCATTCATTTTGTGTTAAATCTTCTGTCTGAGGCGACACTGTGTATTTAATGGAGCCAAAATTCTTTTCTCGTCATTTCCCAGTGAGAAAAGTGTAAGTTTGCATGCAAACCACTTTAGCAGCTGGCTTCCCCTGTATCTCATCTATAGACTTTAAGAGCAAAGATGGCATGAAGCACTGAGATTGGCCCACACTCCTCCTTAAGTTTATTGGGATGCATGCGTTTGAGCAAATCTTGCCTGATTTATGTTTCTGGGGGAAATCCAGATGAAATTCACTGGTTATGATAAATGCAAATTAAACCAGACAAATTATCTGACTTAGCTTTGAACTTTGGGTTTGATTCAAAACCCAGACTAATGCCAGAGATGTATGAAGGGGAATGAAGCCTGTGTGAACAATAGAGTACAGTATTTATTGTATTTTAATTGCACCCCACCCAAACCACAGCTTTGTCACCAGCTGTGAAGGAGAAGGTAGAGCATGGGCTTTATGTTGTGCTCTGATTTGTGCTTTCAAGCCAGTACCACATAGGCAGGACAACAGTGTGCAAGGGCCATGTGTAGGCAGGGGCCACCAGGCACAGGGCACACCAGTCATGGCTTCACAGCCCCTCAGCACCCATCCCTGGAGGAAGATGCCAGTAGAGTGCACAGTGGCTGCAGCAGCCTGGCTTTTACACCCTGTGAAGAGATGTCTGCAGAGAACTAGTTAAGCAGTTTCCACTGCCTCAGTGCCAGGACTGCTGCGAGGGGATGGAGCGCACCACGCACATCATTCCTGCAGTGCAAGATGCTGACAGCCCAGCCTGAAGGAATCCAGTTCTTAAATTTTAGCTCTGGTATTTCTTGCCTTGTAAACAATAGCCAGTGTCTTGAGGAGAAGAGAGTGTGAGAAGCAGCAAATCATTATGTGCGGGTGACTGAAAGCTGGAGAGTTTGAGTTTAGTGGGGACTGCTAAGCACAGCTGCAGGCACTGAAAGCATGTTGTCTCCTAGTTAGCTTGTAAAATAAAAGGGAGTGGTCTGTACACACCACTGTGGCAAAAGGCATCATTTCTTTGTAGCCAGACATGTCTCTAATGTGCGTCTGAGTCCCAGGGGCATTTCAAGCAGAGCTTTGTCCTGCTCTGAAAAGCTCAGGACTAAGCAAGAAGGGACAGAAGGACATTCCCTATGTTCTGGCAAGATGGTGTTTGTATTTTCCAGGGAACAGGGGAGCAGAGCATCTGTCTGTGACCAAGAAGAAAGGTTCACCCTTAAGAGAATCAGCTCTTGGCTGCTAGCTGGGCCAGGGGTTGCCATTCGTGAAGCTAAACACATCTGGGCTGAAAGTGGAAGGATTTCTCTGAAGCCATGAAAACTTGAATGTTTGGAATACCAAATCTACTGTGTAAACTGGAAGTACTTTTCTAAAGCTGTGCTTGTTGATTTGCACTTAGTTACGTATTCTGGGTTGGAAGGGACCTTAAAGATCCTCCAGTTCCACACTCCTGCCACGGGCAGGGATACCTTCCACTAGAGCAGGTTCCTCCAAGCCCCATCCAGCCTGGCCTTGAACCCTGCCAGGGATGGGGCAGCCACAGCTCCTCTGGGCACCCTGTGCCAGCACCTCAGCACCCTCACAGGGAAGAACTTCTGCCTTAGATCTAATCAGAATCTCCCTTCTGCCAGTTTAAAGCCATTGCCCCTTGTCTTGTCACTACAGGCTTTTTATAAAGTCCCTCTTCAGATTTCTTTTAGGCTCCTTTAGCTACAGGAAGGCTGCTCCAAGGTGTCCCTGGAGCCTTTTCCAGGCTGAACAACCCCAACTCTGTCAGGCTGTCTTTATAGCAGAGGTGCTCCAGCCCTTGGGGTATCTTCATGCCCCTCGTCTGGACCAAAGAGCTGAACTCAGTACTCCGGGGGTCTCACCAGAGCAGAGAGGACGAGAATCCCCTCCCTTGGCCTGCTGGCCGCACTCCTTATGTCTGGCTTTCTGGGCTGCAAGAGCACATTGCCAGCTCATGCTCAGCTTCTCATCATCCGACATCCCCAAGTCTTTCCATCGCTGTCTGTCTGTTTGTATCAGTAGGGATTAATCTTTCAATAGCTGAAGTTTGTCCTTTTGGTTTTGGTCATTTGTGGTTTGGATTTTGTTTGGTTTAGCTTTGTATGCTTTTGTGGGAAGAATTACTGGTAATGATATTGAGTTTTGTAATTACTTAAACTATAAAGGTCATACAAAGTATTTACTAATTTAGCATCACAGGAGAAAGAGAAATTGTGCTGGGGAAGAGCTGGATTTATCTGGAAGTTCTCTGCTATGTTTTGTGCTCATTTTCCTTTTTCTTGTACTCTTTGTTAGAGATCTGATTTCTAGAACAGCCAAAATTTTCTCAAAATGAAAATGTTTAAAGGAATCCACTAAGCATTGTCCTTGTTAGTTGAAAATGAATGCTTATTGATCAGAAATATTGATCTGGCACTTCAGATTAAAACAATACTTTGGTAGCACAGTCAAAAGAGTTTAAAGACTAAAGATGTAACTTCCACTAGCTACCAAGTGATCGATCGTAACTGATACCACTGCCTTGGAACATAAGTTTACTGTGACATCTCTTATCTGCACTGAAGAGTTTGCCCTCATTGCTTTGTGCATTATGTATAAATGATGTCAGCTTTAACATTTTTTAGGAACAACTTTAATTGTCTCCAGTGCATTTGCAATGCTGAAAATTACTTATATTAAAGAATTTCTCAGCCAGAATGTAGTCATTAAGAGTAGTCTTCAATAGCTCCAGCCTAAATCTGCTATTGCATCCGTTTAGCGTAGCCCAGAAATAAACAGCCTGTGGTAACTCTTAAGTAGACGTAATAGGCCAAGTTTTCTCCTCAGTTCCACCTTTACGACCTCATTTGCTTCAGGAAAGGTAGGCAGATGTGACCAGGCACTGAACTTGTCTCATGCCTCTTCTACCAGAGCAAATACTTGCTAGTGGGAAAAAAAGGTCAGAGACATTATAAACAAACTCTGAAATATGATGAAGATTAGATGCAACGTTTCTACTATTACTGTTACAGGAAAGGGGGGGAAAAGCCCCATTATCTGGATAACGTAAGGAGCCTGGGAGCCTGTTGCCATCAGAATTTATTGGGGACTTGATGCAAAAGTAGACAAATGAGGTTGTTAAGCGACCCCTTAACTGGAGACCATAAGAGTTTGTGCAGCCGTGTGTCATGCCTGCCTGTAAAAGGCAATGTGAAATGCTCTGAACTAAGAAATCCTTGTGCCTGGCTTTCAGAGCAGCAGTCTTGCGGCTGTTAAGAAAAAATATGTGCCTGCTGGGACTGATAATAGCAGATCATCATCACCTATCCCACTGCAGTGCTGCTTAGTGCACTTTATTTCTTCAGCAAACAGGGAATGTATATTTTGCTTTTGCATGAGGCTGAATTACAAGAACTACGATGCTTACATAATAGTGTTGCAGCTCTTTTGCTGCTAGCATGTATGTCTGCTAACACGTGATCATTACAAATAGATATATGTCTACATAGAAAAATATAAGCAGTGAATGAGTTAATTCAGTTGCTTTTCCTTGTAAGTTAAATCTGTCTTTCAATACTGGGACATTTTGCTAAGACCAGTAATGGAGACAGAGACAGTGATTCTCTTCAGACATGAGAAATGAGAAGGGAAGTGTATTCAGGACACAATGAGAACCTGAATATTTTCTCTGGTGTGAAGTGGGTTTGATTGAGAGTCCTGAGGCCTAAGGAACCCAAGGGCAAAATTAACCCGAAAATGGAACCTCGTGCTCATCTTCATAATCCTAAACCAAGGTATTTCTTCCCTGCCTCTGCTCCTAAGCAGAAGTCATTCTCATATACTGCTCTGTTACTTAATGAACTTAGCAATGGCCAAGAGGAGGCCCACAGAGGATAGAGTGGCGATTCCCAAATCTCTTTGCAAAAGCCAACTGAAATCAGAGCACTTCTTTATTTCATGGTAGTGGGAGCAGCTCCAGGTTTGAAAGTTGGAACTGGAAGGGGAATTTAACCCAGTGGGTCTGATTCTTCACACCAGACACTTCCCAGTGAAGTTGTATCATCAGAATACTGCGATAAATGCCTGGAGAAGGAAATGCTTCGCATTTGCAGTATTTGCAAAGAAGTAAGACATGACTGACCAGTAAACACCTGTTGTGGTTTTCATTCAGGTTAAGAGGGATCTTTGCCGCTGTTCAGGCAGGACTCCCAATTAATGGATTTTCCCATGTTTTGATTGTCAGTTTAAGCCACCATTCCAGACGTTCATGTGTTAACTGCCAGGGTTGTATAAATTTTAGTGAAGCCGTATTATTTTTGCATGGCAACTATTAATAATATTTTCCTTCTTAATTTCACAAGGGATGCTGAGACTTTTAGAGTTTTCCCCTCTTGCAGAAGGGGATAATTTAGATTTTCTTCCATCCCCATCACAAGTTGAACAGACGAACAAAACAGATTCTTCAGAGACAATTTTACACAGAGTTACATCCATCCAATTCAATTATAAATTAAATTGACTAACGAACCATAGCTCATTATGGGAATCAATTACTCAGAACTGTCTTTGGACCAAAAATGTGGAAAATAAAAAATAATGGTCATACTTCAATATACCAGATTGTCAGTGTTTGAAAGCTCTGTTTTTCCCTAGCTTGGCATAGGCCATCGCCAAAAAGAACTGATAATCATTTGTTTTACTGCTTGTAGAGATGTTCCTGCTTTATGAAGACTAGTTAATTCTTGAGTTTGATCTCTTTGGGACCAGCACCTCGGGCTTTTCTGAGATGACAGGCCAACCCTGGAGTAATGTCATCGCATGAGGATCTTTCAGATCAATTTATGCAAATGTGTTATTAAAAGAAGCTGCATTTTAGCCCCTAGTGCAACCCAAACAATAGTAGTGGAAAATGCTGAGAGGTAGCATTGGAGGCATTTTCTTAATAAAATCATTCTTGTGACATAGTCGTAGTTGGCACACCCGTCTGGAGTGGTTGTAGCTGAAACGTGTAGTAAAAGGAAATGTAATAAAGGCAGAGAAAGGAGCTCTCTTAGTTTAAGACTGATGTGGAATGATGATGATTATTTAAAGTCCTGAAATAAAGCCCTTAGTCCAGAGGAATGGAGGCATACAGAATAACTGGTTAGTATAGCTGGTAGGATCATTTGGATAAAATATGTCAGCCTGGGCAGCAGCACACACTGAAGCGTGTGGTGGGTTGCTGCAGCACAGCACAGAAGGACAGCTCCAGTACTCCTCCAAAGAATCAGCCTGCTGGGAAGAGAAGAGAGCAGAGCTCCTCAGAGGCTTCACCAGTTCTCCTTCTGCCATAGCTTCCTGATGGCTGGTATGTGGAGAAAAGCAAGTCAAGTAAAACACTTGTTACAGTTCATGTGTTAGACCCCCGTCACTGTAATCTCTTACAGCTAAGCATTTTCCTCATACAACTGAATGTATAGAATTTGTCAGGATTAAATCAGGTTTTTTCACTTGTGTTTACCTGTTACAAAACTTTGCAAATGAGATAATCCTAATCTGTGTGAAGTATGCTTCATTGCTCAGTTATTTAGGAAACAATTCCAACTGGCATGTTGTATAATACCTTGTTGCATCTTCTTCCTTCCCTTCCCTCCTGCAGGCAGATGGGGGGGCTGACTCTCTCATTAGGGCTGCTGTGCTCTCACAGAAGCACTTTTCATGAATGGAGCAGGTCTGACAGAGGCAGGCTGGAAATCAGGCAGCCAGACTTACCCTGAGTTTGCTTTAGACTGAACCCTTCAAACTGAGGCTTAGCTGGGAAGCCTGCTAGTGAGGTCAGTGACCTGTGCCTTCCTTGCTACCATCATTTCTTATAATCGATCCCAATTTAAAAAGCATATTTCTAATACACTAAACATTAATGTTTGCAGGAATATTTTACATGAGGGGCGTGCTCACTAGAATACCAGCGTTATCAGGCAGCCAAGACTTTTCCTCCCAATAATTCCTTTTCCCTGCCGTACCCTTTTTGCTCTGAGCTGTAGACTGTGAGTTTGCAATGAGACCGGCACTGCAGCCTGGTGCATCTTGGCAAACTCTGCCACTGCCGCTCCTTTGGTAAGCAATTAGTGAAGCAGCCGCAGCTCGGAGAGCATGAAAAGCTCTCCCATCCAAAGGCTGGACGCACACACACCATTAATTAGGGGTGTCAAGCATGGGGTACCCTCGGCTCTCGCCCCAGCCCCACCTGTTACAGACAGAGGGGCTGAGCAGCGGCAGCAGCTCCCCCAGCTTCTCGCTGGCCCCTGGGGAATGTGCACTAATTAGAATTGGTTGTCCCTCTGCAGTCCGGCTCCTGACACAAATTGCATTCTGCAGCTTTTTGTTCCACTCGAGTTCACACACAAAATAGCCTGTGCGATGTTTGAAATGAAGCAGGGCAATATGAAAGGGATTTATGTAATTGGTTAATATCCTTTAACGTTTTAACTAATATCCTTGGCGGTGGTTCCTCGGAAAGAAACGTGTTTGCTTTCGTCTTCTTTTGCTTAATAATTATATATGATCGTACCATGGGTGATTTTAATACAAGCTTGTTCAGGTGTCATTAAATCATTGTCAGGCTTGACTGCGTGTGTAAGGAAACAAGTGACCTTTAAAGATGATAGTTTGAAGCAGAAGCTCTGGTAATGGGGAGCTGCAGAAGTACACAGGATGCAAGAAGAGAGAGACCTTTCACACTTATCAAGAGAATAACTTTATTGAATCATACAACCAATAAAGAGAAAATGTTTTTTAAGAAGTGGAAAGGGCAAATGAAGGAGGTAAAGGCAATAGTCTGTTGATGAAAATATGGAGAAAGACCAACAGACAGCAAAAGTAGGGAAGTTTCACTGGTGGAAATGAGGAGCTCTGTGCGCTGCAGAGGCTGACTGCATTAGTGCAGCTCACCTGCCTGGTGGCGCATCCAACAGCCCAGGGCCAGTGATGACACCTTGAGTACCTGCCTGGGGAGGTGGTGCGATGGGTTACAAGCCTCTCAACAAGCACTGGGACTGAACAGGATAATTAGCCATCCTCGTGGGAATTCAGACAGACAAGAACTGCACCAGAGAGTGAATCATGAGCAGCCCTAAACACTCTTGGGTGCTGCTGGATGATGAATCAGGCGTCCACCTCCACTACCCCCTGGGATGGCAGAACATGCAGATCAGGCTGTCAGGGAGTCTTTGCCTTGATACTGGTGGTGGTTAGGTTTCAGAAGGGTCACCAAGGCTTAGAATATTCTATTTGGTGTCCAAGAAGAAAGGGAAGAGCACAGGAGTTGCAGAAGGGATAGAATTAGAGAGGTGAAATCCACATGAGTGTAGTGTGGTCCAGGCTGGATTCCATATCTCTTGTGTATATACAGGTATTTTGCAGCTCGTCTCTCGGTGGCAATACAGATTTCTGAGTAAAAATAGTAAAAATGAACAGAAATGCTTTTCAGATGTTGGGGAGCTAACGGGCATGAGGGTTCCTGTCACCCCACTGATGAGCCCAGGTATTTAGTGGATTTTTTTTAAACTCTGCTTCATGTGTATTTTTCCTTGCAAAAGTATATCCCAAGTGCCGGTGATGACTTTAACCCAAGTAAGTTAACAATAACCATTATTACATACATATATATATATATATATATATATCTCAAAGACATGGGATTTTAAGTTGCTAATTGCTGGCTTGGTCCTGATCCCTTGTGCTGTGTGTATGGAAGAAGAGTAAATAAGCAATAGGCCCTTCCTTCTGTCTCTGTTCATAATACATCTCTGAAATTTTCATTTTCTTCAAACGTATTCATTATTTGAACTTCATTTCCCATCTAGTATTTATTGACATTACATTCCACATCCTGTTAATGCATCTAGATTCATTTATTAAGCTGTTGCTTAGTTATGATGATGGTATTTTGCCAAACCGATGCATTCAAAACCTGTAATTCAGACACCCAAAAATTAAGAAACTAGCCTATATCATGAGGTTTATATTAAGTGCTTTTTGGCTCTTTTTATCTCTTTAGTGTCCATATAGAGTGTGCGTGTTTTCAGTCATTTTTTTCAAACTTTCCTCTGTAACAAGGGTTAGAAATACAACCTCTTTTAATGGCAGCTGAGCTTATCTTGCCACATGACTCCAGAAGCTCACCAAGTATCATAAACCACATCAGTGTTTCAGTAAAACCCAGCTCCCTGAGCAGTCTGTGGTTAGTCCTATGTCTCGTGCTCTGGTCTTTTTGTTTCTTGTTCTCAAATCAAGTGTATAGTATAAATAGCCAGTATAAATAGCCCTCTATATGAACACCACATTCATTTCCATGTGGCTCTGTGTAATTTTGAAATCCACCTCCTACAGACCCATACTACAGAAATCAGCCCCTGGGATAGCACAGGGATGAACTTTGTATTTCATCTTTGAAGATCTGCTCCACTGTAATTTTAAAGCAGGGAGAAAAACTGGCTTTTAACAAAGAATATCTTTTTTTGTTTACTAATCCTTGTCCCACAGATACTACTCTGTTGTCAATGAGTAAAAATAGATAATGGTATTTGGAATTTTATGCCACTTCAGCCTGCCACCCCTTTGTAATCTCTTGTCAAGGAGATTAGACTGGGGTAGATGTCTGTGTACGGAGTAAATTCCTTTTGCTACAAGCAAACTAGGAGGTTAACCAAATGCTCAGTATTGGCACCAACTGCTGACCATGTTAGTCATTGCCACTTGGGAAACACGTGTGTTATGCTATCACAGCAGAGGTGCCAACTCAGTTAACTCCATCCCTGCCATTCCACAAACGGATGTGTTCAGTGGTCCAGCTTTGCTTGCCTATTCTGTCTTGTTAAAATACAATCCTGACCCTTCTGAAGAGTCAGCAGCAGCCGAGAAGTTTATGTACAGACAAAAACCAAAGAATTCTACTCAGGAGCAATCAGGCTCTGCCAGTGCAAATCCCAGAGGCAGCCCGTGAGTGTCCTCGGGTCTCATGTGGTTCAGCTCCTCCATTCCCAGTTCCCTCCTTATCCTGGGGGGAGATGCAACCCATGGAAAATACAGACCCATCTTAATGCAAGTACTTTTCCTGTTAGTGCCACATGTCTTGTTTGCTGTTTCATAGACCTTGTCCCAGCAAGAGAATGTCAGTTTTGCTTGGGCAGTGCACTGTTCTAAAAGCTCTATCAGGCCTCCCCAGAGGTTGAACTCTGCTGGGCAGAAAGCAGGAATTGCACTGCTGAAGCAGCTGGCTCAAAAACTATTCTAGTTAAGAATAGAAGTTGCTAAATGAAGCACAGAGCAGATGGTCTGATTCCAGCTTTAAAAGCATATGAAGAGCTCCCACTTGAATTCCTGCATTTTCTAGCCACAACCACGTCTCATTTCTAAGTCACCTATTTGGGATACGGTAAAATTAAAACCAACACAGAGTCCTGGAGCACCAATGTGTCAGGCTGCCACTGTGTGTTCTGCTTCTCCTCATCACACAATATAGAGAGAAAGGGGATCATTTTCAATGGGCAAGATACATTGTGGAGTTTCATGGGTCACATTTAATCCATTTGTCCCCTGTTGGCCACCTCTGGTTTAGTGACTACTATAAACCATTCTGGTTTTGTCTTCTTCTTCCTCTTCCTTGTCCTAGTTGTTTTTTTTTTGGTTGGTTGTTTGGTTGGGTTTTTCCCCCACATCTTACAATGTCATTAAAGAAACTTACACAGGAGAGAAAGGAGAAAGAAACCTGTATTTGGTCAAATGTGGTGCTCCAGTGTAGCTGATCTCCTGTGTGTGACCTTTGTAGCCTGGTTGTCAAGTAGATGGCCATTTTTTTCCTGCAAAGCAAAGCATGCTGCTGGAAGGAGAATAACATCATTTTTCAGAATTGTATGAATTTGTAATTCATAATAGGCAACGGCAATTTAAGGAAATAGTTTTCTGCTCCTGACACTGCTGTCAAAATAGATGTGGGGAAGATAATTATAGTAATTAACAAAATAGTTAACTGCACTTTGTCATAAGATAAGGTTTAATTTGATTTCTGATTAGGAGTAGATCAATACCAAATATTTCACTGTGCATATCTGATTGTTCCTACAGGGCTAGACCAAAAGTCATGTACCAGTTTTCCTAATCATGCAAAACAATGTGACAGTATGATCTCAACAGCCAGATGTTCTGCAGTTCCCATCCTTGAATGTGCATCTTCACCCACGTAGCTTACATCTTAGGCTGTTCTCCAGGACTTGGCATCCTGTTGCATCTGGGATACTTTGGATGAGAGATGCTAAAGAGCATGAACATGCTCAGTGGAAAGTAACACCCTCAGAGAGGCTGTATGGGGAAATGTAGTGAACCTGGCCAGTTACAACAGTGCAGTATAGAAGGAAGAAGGTCCTTCTATGACTGGGTGACTAAAAAGGAGACTCAGATAAGCGTGGTTATTAAGTGGTCATTGAGAGTATCCCAGAGGAACATTTATAAGGGTTTTTCTCCTCAGCCCTGTGCAATATATGCTTAGCCTGAAAGGAGGTTTCCAACACTGGGAAAGCATCCCAGGAAAAATCGGCATACACAAAGAAATTTCACTCAGAAATACAGCCCTAAATGCAATGAACTGGTCTACTTACTTATCTTTTCCAGGACAAAAAGGTTAAAAGTAAAGATGAAAGGAAAATGTTGTGACTGTGTTAGGTGACAAGAAGTTGATCTAATCTATTGTGTTGCGAACGAAGTCTAGTGTCTCTATCAGCCTGTCCTCTGCATTCCACAGTTCCCAACAAGAAGAGGCAGTTAGTCTTTCTCCTTGATTTTATCAGTGATCATAAAGAGCAGGATCTAGCAAATCATGTAATCTTTTGTATGAGAATCAGCTCTCATAGCCTAGTAATTCTGTCCCATGTCTCAGAAGAATATAGATTGGGGAAGTACAATTTCTCAAGGGCAAAATACAGTCTTCTGAAAGCACCTTAGTGACTCCGGGTCTGGATTCCATTGAAAACCAAAGATATTTATGCTCCTAATACTCTCACATTTTGGACTTTAAATTTCTAAGTCATATGAGTGCTTTTGAAATGGATACTGCCATAAGCCCAATTCTCCTGCTGCAACCTATACAGCCTCTTTGCCTGATTACAAATTGGTTCCAGTAAATTGAATTTGAAATGTGTCATTTTTATATTTGCTGACATTCCTGGGTCAACTAATGGTGGTGTGTCATTGGCATTCCAGGCAACTGCTAGGAGATAGCCTGTAAATTGTTTTGGACAGCTGGGGAAAAGCATTGACCCTCACTGTTGCGTGCTCCATCCAACTCAGAGTGGCTGATCCAGGTCCTGTGCAGTGCAGGGTGTGTGAGCATAGTACAGTTAGCAGCCAAGGGATCGCTTGATGAGCCTCAGGAAGGCAGAAAGAGTATTCATATAGTCTCTGCAGAGCATTCCAGCTCAGGTATGTGATAGGGTACAGTAGCTGAGAGGTTCACTGTAGTTTTGATGAAAAAAGATGCATGATTTCCCTTTTGTTACTCTTCTTGTCCCCTTTAGATATATTCTACCCCTCATGCATTCCACTTCCTCAAAGCACAGTTCTCGCATAGACCATGATCCTAAGTGTGATCTGACCTGAAGCTTAAACCAGGCCATCAAGCCAGCAGGCAGCTGTCACAAGGGGTGTTCCCTCCCACTGGCAGCCTGTCCCCCCTGCCATCTCCCCTGGGTGGCTGCACAGCTGAGACAGAGAGAGCCTCTGATCCTGCTGGAAACCAACCCAGCCCACAGGAAAGGTTTCTTTCCAGCCAGGTCAGTGTCTTCATCAAGGCCAGGCATGGTAAGGTGAGCACTTGTGCCAGCATCACCCAGGCAGGGAGGAGATGATGTACAGACAGGGTCTTTGGGGGAGGACATTACTGCCTCGGTTTACACTGGTTGGTAGTTTCTCCCCAGCCAAGCTGCATTCTCTTTTAGCACCAAAAGGGCTGCTAATACACTTTTCATTCTTTCCCAAAATTGAAACATGAACTTTTGAGAAAACCCACTGTTATTACAACCAAAGTTTTTGCTAATTAAATGCCAACTGGGCATATAGGTAAAGAAGCATTATAGTTGGAAACAGTGGGGGTAACAGGGACAGAAATGTGTTTACATAGGCAAGATGTATGTGCACATGGATAGTTCAGTCAGTATAAATGCTTTCTTTTGGAATAAGTAGCAGAAGCATTGAATTCAGTGCGAGGCTTGACATTGACTGCAGCAGGAGATGTATCTGAGCAATTGATCCTGTGGAACAATAGGTAGTAGTCGAAGTTGGGGGAGTTTCAATGCAGTTCTGCAACCATAGAATTTACATCATCCAGCACCTCCTAGAAAATAGCAGGAAAGCCAGGCTTTTGTTTCCATGAGGTAACATTTGTTTTGTGATCTTCCTGATTTCCACAGATAGACTTCCAAACCAGAACCTCTTTCTGAATCAGTAAACAACATGCAAGAACAATATACCCTTGTGGAGCATTAATCCTGAAGTCTAATGATGGCAGTGCAGAGCGACTCAGTGGGGACTATAGCTTGTCAGTATGCTTAGCCTTCATTATCAGAGCTTTTCAGCTGCAGATATTGGGGTGGGAAGCTGAAGTGACACAGATGCTTGCGGTCAGGTTGCAGGTTTATGGATCCCCTCTGTTGTTCCTGACATCAGGGAAGGAAGTTGTGTCCATTCTCCCTGCCAAAGTTCTCAACTGCTTCCCATACTGCACTTGGTTTCTAAAACCCAGCATGTTGCCAGCAAGATCTCCAAACTGGCATGTCCAGTGTAGGTATGATACCTTAAAGCAATAAAAAGAAGCATGACAACTTTCTAACCAGGGATACAACGTGGTCATCCCAAAGCAATGAACCCTACAACGCAGGAACTCTGCCACTGCCTTTAGGCCCAGCTGGCTGCAGAGCATAGAAGGCCACAGTAACAGCACTGTGATGCTATTCCAGCATGCAGTGGGGCTTAAATGGTAAACAGAGAACAAGGAGAACTTCCTTTCCCCTTCTGTCCTCTCCCCAGATGTACGGTGTTAGGTTACTTAATTAATTTTAACAAGGGAATGACATTCCCCCTCCCATTTGTGCCTTGTCTTGAACGGATGCAATGTACAAATATCAGTTTCAGCATATGATCACCCGCCAAAAAGAATGCTGGGCCAGATCCTGCCAGAACCAGTGCCAAAATCTCTTTGAAAAGAACTGGGATTGGTCTTTGGAAAGAAATAGTACAGTTGTGGAGAACTCTAATTAATCTATGAGGTACTCAGTGTCTGCAAAGTTGTTCTTGGAAACTAAGATCTGAGCACCTTTGCAGAGAGGTGCTATTTATATCTTTGTATGCCTCTGCATGCAATAAAAGGCAGCATAAAAACATATAATTAGAGCAGCTCCTAATTGGAATGGCAGGAATTAGGAGAGGAGGATAACAGCTGAAGTAAAAAAGCACATAGGGACAAAAGCACAGTGCTCTGCAGTACACCACAAAAAGAATACTACTGCTAGAGTAAACTCCTATGCTGAAGTGGCTGCTTAAAACGGATGGCCAAACAAAGGGCAATTGAAGTGGGTAAATGAAAGGAGACCTTGCAAGCTACAACATAGCAAAATAAGAAATCCTCTGCAAACTGTACTGCTTTTCAGGGAGGGCGAGGGGGCCGATAAGTTTATTTACACTTTTAAAAAGCACTGCCAATCCCAATTTATCAGTTACTGTCTTGTGACAATTTATTTATTGTTCACCGTTAGAAGCTAGAAGTTACATAGGAAGCATGATTGGTGATAGCTTCTCTATTGCAATATGGTATGATAGAGATAACACAGTGCCCAAAAGCTCTACAGCCGCCTTTTTGTCTGCTTTGTCTCTTTTCATTACTCTATCAGAATCTTCATTTAATATAATCCAAAAAAAGCAAGGTAATTGCTTCACTTATCAGTTATCATCACATTCACATACTTATCATGTCAAAATTATTTATGTGGATGGCCAAGTTGATCTTGCTGCATTTAGAAGCTTAAAATTTGAATAACTCTTCTGCCAGTTAGGTTATCAAAATTGCAACATAAGCAATGAGTCCCTTTCTGGATCTCCGAGGGAGAATAGGGAGCATCTCATTGCAGGGCAAGTTTACCCGCAGCTGAACACCACTCCTAGAAGACTTACAGCAGTTCTGTAACCTGGCAGTGTGAGTGCTGGGAACAGGTTTTATTTGCTAGATGAACAGTAAGTAAAAATGGCATGATATAAATAGAGACAATAGAAACATAAAGGGGCATTGTCGAGGTTGTCATAGGTCCCAAATTAAAATGATAATTTACAGACCTGGGCAATTCTTTCTTGGTTTGTCCCTGCCTTTGAAACATGTTTCATAGCTCTTTTTCTATATCATTTTTATTTCTTTATGATTTCGGGAGGTGGTAACTCACCTGTTTGAAAACCCCAGAGGCTGAAATAAAACAAAGCATGCAAGTTCGGGAAGTCACTTTAACGACTTTCCTTCTTTTTTCTAATATAAAAGAAATTTCCTTCAGCCAAGCTCTTGGACACCTTCACAAAGAGAAAAGCTTATCACAGACACATCCAAATCATATCAAAGGGAATGTGCAAACAGTTTTTTCCAACACAGGTGGTGAATTCATGGCCTTTTATCATGTTACTCAGCCAGGAACCTCTTCATGCACATTGCAGGCCACTGGGCATTGTGACATGAATGACTTCTCTAAAAATTTGCTATAGAAAGGGGATCATTTGTTACTCGCCATTTGTCATTCTCCTGATAATGACAGTCCCAAAGGGTTTGACTTTTCAGTAAGTGAGCAGAATAGATCCCGAGTGGGTGAGGATGCCAGTCACTCACCCTGGAGACCATCACAAGACATCCAAATGGAAGAGACCTTGCGCAATCCACCACAAGCAGAGTAGTATCTGTGTGAAAACTAGTTTGCATCTGTATGAAAAAGGGAGGGGGGATTTACTATTAGAGAAGCCACACCCCATGTATAAATCCTTTGCATAGAGAGAATGGCTAAGTTTGATGAGATTGTAGTTTAAGGTGTTTTCTAGCCTGTGTGTTCCCAGGCTTGTTTTGCTGTTTTGCTTCTTACGTAGCAATGATTGTGCTGCTGTCAATGGCCAACCATAGCACTGGGAGGACGGAGAGAGACAAACAGCCTTTAGCTCTGCATCAAGCCTTGTACCACTTTCAACTGGCATTTATATTCTGGACAACCTGTTTGTCATATTACTCAGTTCTTAAGAAACTGCTTGGATATGCCAAGAGACTCTAGGTGTCCCAGCATGTGAACAGCCTCCTGCGTCGCAGACAGAAAAGACAAATACAGCTCTTCAGTAGGTATTGTTGTGGGGTTTTGGCTGGGTATGAAACAATTCTCTATCACAACTCCCTTTGGTAGTAATTACTGCAGCCTCTGAGACTTAGTAAATCATGGGTAAAACTCATAGCAGAGAAAAGGGCAGAGTTTTAAATCCAGATAGTAATTTCTCAATAGGTTGCAATACCAGAATTATGTGGGCTGAACAGAGATCCTGTGCCCAGCTTGGGATACTTTATGGCTTTGCGTATCAGGGGCTCAGCGATGTTTGACCCAGCTAGTTTGTGCTTTTGGACTTCTGTGCATTTTATTTGCCATACACCTTAAGAGCAGGCTTCGCATGCAACACTCATGTAATGATTACTCCTTCAATTAGTGGCAAACAGCAGAGAGTAATGTTTGCGATTGCTGTTCTTTCCAATCGCTGTTCCCTGGGGGGTTCTAAAGTATATTTTATAAATACACCCAGGCAGTCATTACCCAGATCATGTTGTGGGTTTTGTAACTTCACAATGGATTTGATTGAAACATCATAACTCTTTCCAGGACAAAGGCTCGTAGCATTACGGATGCAGGGAACAGAGAGGTCAGCAGTTGACAGCTGGTGGTTGGAGATACACAGTCACAATATTCCCAAGTTATTACAGAAATATTTAACTGAACAACGAGGGAATAAAATAAAAAACCTGGTAAAAGTAAACATAATTGTTGCAAATGTAATTAAATCCTCTACTGTCTTTGATGCAATGGCTGATCTGTAGCTCTTGCCATTTCTTTGCTTTAATATCAGCATTTCCTTTTTGAGACAGTAGTGTTTTATCTCAATTATTGCTTTTTCTCCATCAGTCCTTAAATCTAATCTCATTTGCCTTTATGGATACTGTAACCCTTCTGAGCAGCTTTTAACCTTTCTAAAAATCACCTTGACCTGAGGATGCCCAAAGTTGTTTCTTCTTCCTCCTCTGATTCTTTTTAATGCAATATTGAATAATAGGAATTGGACAGATGAGTGATTTCCCACACAGAGACCTGCATGTGCAGCTTAGGAGGCTAGAACAGAATTTTGTTTGAATAGTAATAATAATAATAAAGATAAATAAAATCCCTCTATCTAGCTTTCTGCTAGTAAAGAACCTTCAGCTTTGACCTCTGTTTCAGTGGCAGTGTTGTAGCCTGTTCTACCACAATATTGGCTGTATCTTTTCAAAGGAATAAAAGAAATAGCTTTCTTTGTACAGTAGCACATTAGCTTCAAAGAGCACTTACCTCAAGAGTCCAGCTCATCCTTCTGGTAAATTTAAGAAATACTCAGCTTAAGATTGTCTGTTTCAATCATGGGTAATGTAGATAACTTTGTGTCTAAATGTTACAAAGCAAGCTTTATGTCTGCTTTGTCTTTTCTCCCCACCCTTTCAGCGTTCTCATTTAGTAGCTAACGAAGATGCAGGCTAATGGAAGAATGATACATGAGTACAAGTAACCCTTCTGGAATTTGATTGTAAATGTAAAAGTTGCTATTTGCTGCCATTTGGCAGTTGTGTGTGTCTTAGATGGCAGGGGATAGATATCTCACTTGGAGTACAACACTCCAGAGTCAGTGGTGGACTGTTCACATCTCCAACCTGGCCAGGCAAGTTCAGTGCTTCAACGACCATAGCCATGGTCCCTATGTGGACCGGCCCCACCTCAGCTGGCATTTCCTATACTGCTCATGTGTGAGAAAGGTCTGTACGTATTCTGAACCTGCTGGCAATGTGCACACCAAGTAGTAACACCCGGGAAGGCTTTTCCCTAGTGAAACCTGCCAGTCTGTGTAAGTGTGCCAGCTCAATGGCGTGATGGCTTTCTGGTTCTCTCCCTTGATCTATCATTACAAGAAGCATCATCTTGTTCTTTTCCCTTGCTATATACACACACAGTTTGAGCATCAATATCCAGAAACTTGCTTTCCACTGTGATTACAATTACCTGTCCCAACCAGTGATGCTTAAAATTGAACTATGGTTCATGAGAGCAAAAGGCTATACCTGTGAGCACCCTAATGTGTTAAACAACCATGCCAGGTAGCATTACATGGATCTAGCAGCAGCTACTTAAAAAGACCATCTGCCAGAAGAGGTTGGTTTCCTATTTTAAGTTCTTATACTGTAGTTTTAAGGGAAAACAGCTTAAGAAGTTGATGATTAGGTTCAACTGTATCTCCCTAGACTCAGGCAGTAGCATTATTGCTCAGAATAGGGCATGCTTAATAGAAGGCAGGCAAAGACTAGCTGCAGTGATCTTGCCCTGGATGAACACACACAGACACGTGTATAGGTGAGGATTTACGTGGTTTATGTGAGTTTGTGCTGTTTGTGAGTTATTTCACGTGAATTCCGAGTGCCTGGAGTAATCTGTATTTTGAGAGTGTAACATTGCAAAAGCAAACTTGAACAGAAAGGGATATTTATTCTTGAGATTTAAAATTAATTTCCTGTATTTTTCTGGGGTTTTAGCCTATCTAAGTTGTAACTTTATGAGAAGAAAAATGAAAAACTATTTCTTTACACTGAGACTAGTATCAGATGGAATATAAATGTAATGGTTTCTATAAATGGTAGCCCACTGCAATACTCTATCCCAGAATTAAAGATCTGCAGACTGTTTTAGGTTAAGTTACTGCTCCTCTCCATGTTAGGTAATCCAATGTCATTTAAGTAAAATAAATTGGAACTACTCAAGGAATAAAAAGAGGTGAAAGTGCAGAATCTGGTTTGGATAAAAGTTTAATTCTTCAGTTCCAAGTGACATAGCCCTTACAGGAAGCAGAGCAAACTCAGACAGGAGTGGCCAAGTAATGAAGATGGATGCATCTTGTTATCAGCAAGCCATTTACTAGGGCTTGATGTAACCTTAAACATTGCAGATAGCTCAATGGCACTTGCCACTAAGCCTCTAATTAATGAATAGCAGGCCCTAAATTAACAATGTGCATTTACAGATGAATTCTGGGCACTCATTAAAAGATGTTCAAATATCAAGCAGTAACACTTAGATTTATTCCTTTTGGATTACTGTATACAGTGTTTGTTTGCTGGGAGTTTTCACATGAGGCTTTGTGTGCTGTGAGCCCAGGTGCACTTCAAGAAAGGGTGCAGTTCACTGGAGGAGGGCAAGAAGGAGTAGCTGTAAACCAGGCATTGTAACACCTGTGCAGCAATTTAAGGAGGATTAGAACCATCCTCTACTTGCCCTTAACAGCAGCAGGAAAAGGGGGCTTGA
Organism: Pezoporus wallicus; assembly: GCF_028554395.1. NCBI lineage: Eukaryota > Metazoa > Chordata > Aves > Psittaciformes > Psittacidae > Pezoporus > Pezoporus wallicus. Next base: position 621,772 of record NW_026637037.1, read on the forward strand.
TTGCTCAGAGCTGTTCTCAAACCCTCAGTTTTTTATATTACCCTCCTTTGCAATATCCACCCTGGTGCCTTCCAAGGAGCCCTGGTACAGTACCCAGGAGGGTTCAATGGTAGGATATTGTTTGGTAAACAACTAGTTCCTCCGTAGTTCATGTGAGCGTACTGCTGTGGAAATGGTCTTGCTTCTCGTGTCCCAGCCCCTTGGTCAAGGTGACAAATGAAGTCTGCACCTTAGCATGTATGCACCAATCAAATGGTATTCTAGAACAATAGTAGTGCTAATTACTTTGATGGTCATATTGTACATGTTGTGCTTTAGGAGAAACAACAACACAGCTCTAAGACATAGCAGAGCATGTTGCCACATCTGCTAAGTCATATCTATATCAAATCAGAAGAAGCTTAAATCACCTACTGTGCTGAACTATGTAATGCAAGTGAGAGATAATGATCCTTTCAGAAATATTGGTGCAAACTGGGATTGAGGTCAAACAGGCAAAGCTGATTTAAGCAAAGTCAGAATTGAATCGAAGGTCCCTGAAAAATTAGGCAGACTGTTCTCTCTAAATGGAAAGAGAACTGTGATTTTCTGGGAGCAGATTCTTTCAGAGCAGAAACTTCAGTATTCAGCAACATGAAGGTTTCTGCATTATGAATGTTCTTGTTAATGTGCCATCCAGCTGCTGCAGCGTGGTCAATTCAGCAGTATTGTCTGTAAAACACAAAAAGGGGGGACGGATGGACAGACAGGGCAGTAGAGAATAAACGGTGCTTTTCTGAAAGGCATCCTGCACATCATGTTATCCCACATCAGAAAAGTCTTCATGCAATGCCAGTCTGCTGTGATGTAAAATTACTAATATGATTGGCATTCCTGTAGCATTACATACAGAAGAGAAACATCCGCGCTGAGCAGAGCTCACTTTCAGCTGCGCCTGCAAACACTTGGTGTTTGTGCACAGGCTGTGTAAGCAGGATCCATGCACACTCCACTTAATCCAGTGCCATGCAGCCAGTTCCATTTATGGGCAAAATAGAACACAGGCTCTCCTTTCTATGGATTGTTCCCACATCAGCCTTTTCCAAGTTTGATGTGGACAAACTTAGGAGAGGGGCACTCCCATAGCTGCATGCAAGTTGTTCAAAACTAGCCATTTGCAGATCTAAAATGCAAAAAGAAAGGAAATAAAAGGCAAGGACAAACTTCTACCTAATAAAAGAGTGTCCTGTAGAAAAGGTAACAAGGCTGGGATTTTGCCTCCTGGATTTTCCTTTGTGATTTGTTGACAGAATGTGGGAAAAGTAACTGCCTCATGCACCTTTCCCAGCTTCTTTTCACTGTAGAAGACTAAACGCATGCTGTGCTGTACATGTGTAAGGTGATGCTGTTACAGTATCTAAGAGTTGCTTGCTTTTATCTTTGAACCAAAAACTTTATTTGAATGAGAAAACTATATTTTATCTCATGAAGAGAAAGCTCTTTCTCCCTCTCTTTTTGTCACTTCCTTATAGAATTATCTGTGGATCTTTCCCTAGCATCCTTTCTTTTTTTCTGCAGCTATTTTGAAAAGAGGAGTCTATACATCGGCAACGAGTATTCTTAGTTACCAGTAGATAAGGTGACAGCCAAGAAAATGCAGTGGAAGTTCTTTAGTAGTATGGCTCTATTTTGGATGTTTACTGCTTATTAGTAACAGTATGAGCATCTCGTAGTCTGAATATAGCTTGAAAGAATGTTGTAAAATCACAGTAAAAATGTTACTTCAGGTTTCTTTGAGTTCTGAGTATTCATCCCTCTTACTTCTCCCGTACATGCGCCACAGCATTAGTTGTCAGCATTTGAACTAGAGTTTTGTATTTCTAGAACTGTCCTTACTCCCCTTTTCCAGTCATGGGAGCCAAGAACTGCAGCAGGGTTTGTAGAGGCACACATTAATTTCAGTTTAGTCCTGCAAGCTACATTCCTTTCTGAACATGTTTTAACCTGACATCATGTTCTTCCTCAAACTTCTCACAAATAAAGATGTGATTCATATAAACTTCCACTCTTCCCAAGCTCTGCCAACTCCTCATTTACTTTTGGCAGACTTTGTGGGCACTTCTGATCCTAGACAGAAATGACTAACTCAGCACCTTCTATGGGCTGTACCATAGGCAGCATGGCAGTGTCAAGGGCTGCAGACCACAGCAAATCCCCTCTCTGAGTAGAATGTGTGCTCAGAGACCATGGCATAGGTTGTTCCATGAAAGACAGTTACTGTGTGCAGTGCAGGTGATGCAGGGGGCTCCCAGAGTTGGCACAGTTCAGCATGGACCAGGAGGAGAAATGGGGTTGGGTTTTGTTCTGGCAAAGAGCTGCCCTACCCTGCTGCTGCACAGACCACTAATGGGAGGAGTGATGAGGCTCTGTTGTGTCCATTTCAGGCTTTACCTAGTTTTGTTGGGCATCTACATCCTTTGGAATGGAAAAACATACCAATTGGTTGATTTTGATAATGGATTTATGTTCCTTAATGTAATGAGCTGTGTGTTCTACTTGATAGAACAGTCATTATTACCCCTGCCACTTTCCTCAGTAAAGACAAAGAAGTTTAAACTTATTGTCAGGTTAATTCCTTCGTTTATTCTTTCTTAATGAGCCATACTTTCTGGTTCAGAGCCTGGTGAACAGGCTCTTCCCATGGGATTAATGCATGATTTTCCGTTGCTTTCCCTTTGAGTTGTCACTTGTCCGTAAGTGAAAAGCTGACAGCTCTCCCAAAGAAATGTTCCCTTCTTTATGGACATAGAAATGCCACTAAACAAGATACAAAGCAGAGCCTCAAAGTCAGGTGGAGATACTAAGTGAGGTGGAGCTAGCGATCAACAATATGAGACTGTTTTGCTCCCAGAGTCATAGTGAACAACCATGGCAGGCCTTTAGGTGTTTGTTCACTATGATTTTGGGAGCCAAATAGTCTCACATAGTTGATCGCTAGCTCCACCTCACTTAATATCTCCACCTGACTTTCAGGGCATCATACAGACCATCTGTGAGTCTTTTCAAGGGCGAAAGACAGTGTAAATTGTCCCCAAGTGTCAGGGCAGAGGGGCCGGGACTCTGGCAGTGCACTACAACAGTCCCCTGGCAGCAAAACCATCCCGACCAGTAATTTGCTGGATGTGCTTAATCTGGTTTCATTCATTTGAACAATGAAGTTCAAATGTGTGTGGCTGGAAGCTATCCCAGGTCCACATTAGGCACTCTGTAGAAATCCTGGGCAGAAATTAGAGTGTTTGTAGAAAACACAAAATATGTGGAGAAGTCTGTAAATGAAGGGGTTTAAAATAACACTGGGCTAATGTCAGACCTCTGAGATGCGGAAGAGGTGGTCCTCTGAATGATGAGTTAAGAGTACAGTGATGCTGCAGTGGTTTACATCAGCTGGGGGTATTAACCTGAGCTGGTTTTCAGGTGTTTTTCCATATTGCAGTTTACAGAGAACCTTGGAAGCCCACAAGTGAAACCTGCTTCCTTAGTTATTTTTTTCTCTGTCAAACACTCCCTGACATGTTACTGTAGAACTGTTTCTGTATACCAGGCTTCAGGCACTGCACGTCTTTAAAACTTATATCAAACATGAAAAAGGGAGACCGTTGTCCCAAGGGGTTGGGAAGAGGGCATAGAGGCCTTACCTCTCTGATTCTCTCCTAAAGTAGGTCAGTTTTAAGCTACAGTACAAATCCAGCCAAGATCAGTAGTGAGATTACAAGTGAGCCATGGGTAATTGATTTGGTGGTTTGTCTCAGAGAACATGTCTGTGGGTTGCTCACATTGCCCTGCGTCTCATTGCCATTCCCATTTGTTTACCCAAATCTCTTCTGAGAAATGTTAATCCATCATATTATTCGATTGCTGGGCTGTTACTGGCCAGGTAACTCAGGTGCGATCAGTTCTATTGCCAGATTGGATAAAACCCTACTCATATGTCTCATTGTCTCATTTGGAAATGTGCTCTGTAGGAATTATGATTAGTACAGATGTTGCTTCTGAATTTTTGAAAGTACCATGACAGCAAATGTGTTCAGAGCATAAAAAAGTCCACATATTTACATGCTATGTTTTACGTTACATCCTATGGGTGTGGCCAGTTACCTGCCTATGGCGCAGTAGTCCATGTGAAAGACAAGGATTTTACTCGACTTCTCTGTTGACAGCCAATGATCAAATAACAGCTCCCAGGTAGAAAAGTTGAGATGCAGAATGTGTGAAGATGCCACTAAGGATCTGCCGGTCCTCTGTGCTTTTCCTTCCCCCCTGCAGTGCACACTGGGCTCCATCCTATGCTGAAAGCAGCCTTAGCTCTGGGCTGCAGTGCTTTCTGATAGAGTCACCCAGTGCAGCCCATGGAGAGGAGAGTGTTTCCTATCCCAAAACCTCTTCACCCCATCTAATTCATCAGTCAGGCTGCATGAGATGTATGTTTGTCTAATGTATTGCCTTCCATCTTACTCATTTCACTCCTCTAGAGCAGGAATGAAAGCTATAAATGTAAGGATGAAAATTGTCACACATCTTTTTGTCCAATTTGACCAATCTGTCACCATTCTGGTCAGCACCTAGAATCCCACAGCTGGAAACTGCAGAAGACTTAAAAATCTTGTCTGTAATATTGACTACAAACTGAGTGTACTCATAGGCTGAAGGCCTCTTTTCCAGACCCTTTTTCAGGCCTTTGGGCTATGGAAATGGTTTTACTCAGAGTTGGCATCCAGGTGTTGGAGGCCCAGCAAGGACTGCCAGGAGCCCAGGGCAGCAGAGCAGCGCTCAGTGTAGCCACAGCATTCATCTGTGTACTTTTGGAGGTGGCAAGTCTATATGAAGTGCTCATCAGCCCTACCCAGACACATATTCTGTGATGTATAAGACGGAGTGAGTTTCTAAAATTCATGCCTTCAACTAGGGCCTAAGTTTGCCTAACAGTAAGCCCTCGGCAGTCTATGTGACAATTCATATGGAGTTGTAAAGGGGGTTCCCAGCTTCATTTCTCTTGTTCAGACCAATAGTTCTGTTGTTCTTAGGAAAGAATTGTCTTTCATCACAAATAAAAGACAAAATGTTCTTATGGGTAGCAGAACCAAAAAGCAGTTTTCGGATACAATTGCTGTTTATGTGCTTAGTGCTGGATGTGGCCATGTTGCTGAAAAATGATGCTGTCTGTGATGCCAACCATATGACAATTAACTCAGCAAAGGAGAGTGTGTGAATCCATTTCCAACCTGTTTTAATAATAGGGTAACAACCAAAATGCTTTCTCCAGCGGTTAAACCAATATTAAATTTGCCTAGAAACTTGTTTACAGGCTTTTCCACTGGGTTTCTCTATTGCCAGTGCCGTGAAGGACATCAATTTTCAGTAAGACAACCGCCTCCAGCACTGGGATTGGAAACGCCAATTGTAATTAAAACTGTTTTTTTGTTGTTTTTTTTTTAAGCAAATGCTTTTTGCAGTTTAATTATGGCAAGAAACGCTTCTTGTTTTGTGAACTTCCAGACTGTTGAGCTCAGCAAAACTCCATTTGGCATTCAGCAGGCAAGTTCTGTCCTTGCTGATGTCAGTTGGTGGAGTTACTACTCCAGACACAGCATTCAGCCTTAAATAAAACCTGAACAAACTGTACTGCACCCAGGTTAATGTGCTGTAAACACTGATTATTTGCGACCCACATTTATCCTAACCATGGGTTATGTATATTTTCCCTCTTCGATATTTTTGTCTGTAATCACAGTGTGAGTCACACAGCCTATCAAAAGTGCAGATATAAACTACAGGCATTTTGTATGTTTCGAAACAATGAAAACAGAGAAAAGTAATCTCAAACCGCTTTCTATTTTCTATTTTCCAAAGGCTCTTACTGGTGACATTTCTCCCTGCGCTGCTGTTTCTGCAATCACATAGCAACACAGCCCCTGAAATAACTTTTTGGTACTCAATATATAAGGTATAGCGTTTGGAGAAACTGATTCTGCTCAAATGCCACCTGTTTAAATGCTAAATGGCATCAAACCCAAAAAGTAAAGAAGAATGACAGTCCAGCGGAGGAGGCCGCTCCCCTGCTCGGATGACTGATTCCCTATTCAGCTGTTAGTCCTGTTTTCTTGAGTTTCAAAGTAAATGACAAGGAAGTGGGTGTAGCAGAGTTAACTTGGTACAGTGCCTGACCATCTCATAGCTTGCCCTCCTACAATCCTTCACAGGATTCAGGCTTGCTAAGACCCTGCTCTGTTCTGTGTTGAGACATGCCTGCAGCCTCCTCAGACTGTTTCTCAGTATTGCCATTTCATCTTTTAAACTATGCATTTGAGTTTCTGCTTCTAGCAGGACCCAGCTGGACTACCTTTTAGGAAGCATCGGTGTATTTTTTGTCAGAAAAGCAATGGAGATTAACATCCAAACACTCTCACACTTGGAGAATTTCAAATCTTCATCTAAACTCTATGGTTTGGGCTCCCCTTCCTTCAGGAAAGCATCTGCATTTTTCTGTTCTGTCACTCTTTCCAAGTTTTAGGCTCTACCTAAAAGCCACTCTGCTCCTCTTTTCTTCTGCACAATAAATTGAGTGTTGTCCTCCTGCTGAAGCGGGAGCCTGTCCTTGCAGGCTTTACCTATATCACTTTTATTCCTCCCAACCAGCAAACCCCACTTCTCCCTCGTGCCGGAGCATTGAGGTGGTTATCAGCTCTCCTACCAAGTGCTGGCTAGGACTGAATTGCGCATTTTAATATCTCAAAACTTTGTATTTCTGTGTAGAGTTCATGTCGGAGCATATATAAGGTTTAACTGCTGGGCAGAAAGAGGCCTGAAGAAAGACAGCCACAGGTATTGAGTACATACAGCAGTATCATTCAAGGCTTGTCCAGGCAGGAAATGCAGAAGTAAGGATTTTGCTTGCTGAGTAATGGAGTTGGCTGTCACATTTGCCATAGCAAAGTGGAAATGGCTAGTGCCATACATTTTAGTGCAAATCCACATTTATCAAGCTCAGGGTTATTCAGCACTATATCCTGCCTTAGCTTACCTCTAGAGAAAGTTTGAGGCAGGGAGAATACCATTAAGAAGAAGGAATCAGAGGTTCAAAGGAGGATGTTGAGATAATGCAATTGTATATAGTAAGAAGCAAGAGGAGGTAGAAGAGGGGATGCAAGAAATTGTTGTTATTTCTTTAAAGAGAGGAAGTTCTTTACAGGATGGTTTACTTTTCTGAGCTTTTTGCAGTTGTATTTAAGTGTAGAAAAGGGAGAGCTCCTCTCCCTCCTCTTTTCTGAGCACAGCGTATCATACTCTGTGTTTTCTAAGCTGTAAAATTAGCACTAGCAGCTATAATATAAGAGAACTAGAAAAGAATGTGCAGTCCCAAGCCTTCTGAAGTCAGTATGGCCTATTATGGATAGTCCTTGTGACAGAGCCCTGAAGGGAAGAAATAGGGCTGATGTTGTTGGCTTTCAGGGAAAGTTTCTTCTGTGCTTCCGCAGCATGTACCACTAGATTGAGCATCTGACTGAGGCCACGTAGAAATCCTGTCATGCCAACAATCCCTTTTATTCTTTGAAATTTCTTGCAATTTCTCACTACAAGGTTTATGGCCACCCTAAGTCTAAATGGTAGTGAAGTCAGCAGGATATACAGTGTGGTCAGGTCTGCCTGCCTTTGCAGGGCGGTTGGACTAGATGATCTCCAGAGGTCCCTTCCAACCCTAGGGATTCTGTGATCTCTCTTCCACACAAGCCCATTCCAAGACTGCAGGTGAATAAAGTCATTATGGGCTAATTTTGAACGGGTTTTCTATCTAGAAAAGCAGAGAAAAGTAGAAGATACTGTCTGATAATGTTCAGTGGCTTCAGTGGCAAAACCTATTTCTTCAGTGCCATGGGTATGTACGGATATTGAAGGATGCTGATGATCATTTCTCCCCAGATAAAAGTTTTCTCCAGTGTCACTAGTGTACATGAATTATATGAAGTCAAGTGACATACAGGTTTCATTGTCATACAAAACACATGTATAAAGTTATTATGATAATACACTGCTATTATCATGAAATATTTGCATGCCATCTTCCATTCATATCAGCTGTAGAGGATGTCAAGTGTGTTTGTGCTTGCAGTGATTTTAGGAATGTAATATTTTCAAGTTCAGGAAGTTAACAAGTTGGGCTTTTTGCTTTGCACGTCATAACCTTTTATGTTATCATTTGGTGAGATGAGGTGAAGACACAGAGGCGCATAAATTGGAGACCTCAGATCTGTGATTATGTTGTTGCTGACCCTCATCACAGCTAACATTACACTACACTGCACTGCTCACAGGAAAAATGCTACCCAGAGAGAGGAGGCGAAGTGTAACTTGTTCACTTGAGAATAGTTATGTTTTGATAGGTATAAATCAGGATAGTTACGCTGAAGTCAGTGTTACACCACTGAGGATTTGGTTACAGCATCTTCCCAATATGCTTTGTAGATTGAAAATATATGGAGATCAAGTTTGCTTTTTGCTGGAACACTTTATATAGCATAAATCATACAAAGCAGCCCTAAAGGAGGGAGCCCTTCTTAATGACTTCAGATTTACCCTCTTCCTGCAGCCACCAAGCGAGGCACAAGGGGTCTTCCTGGTTTCCAGCTACCATAACAGCTCCTGAGCTAATGGAGTGACCAGGCAGAGCCCACCAGCAGACAGCTGAGCACATAAGGACTGTGAGAGTGGTGTTGCCCACACACAGACACCTTCCAGAGCCTGTCATGTGCTTCATGGCCGCACCATCTGATGCCATGGCGGTCTTTTAACACACAACATTGCTGTGACTGTGTTGCTGTCACCTCAGGATATTTGGGGAAGGGGTTTCCTACTCAAATGCCATTTTCTAAATGCAGGACAGAGCAATCTGTGCTATGTCCTGAGGAGCTTGTGGGCAGTGGTACACACTCTACAGCACCAGCTGTAGCAGGGAATGACTTTCTCATATACCAGTATAATTTAATTTGTGAAGCAGATTTCATTCATCTGCTTAATAAAACTAGCCAGGAAATCTAGGAGCTGATGCAGGCATACAAGCAGCAGCAGAAACAGGCCCTTTAAGGCTTTATCTTCAGAGGCATGGTGTCCCAACTAACCTTCAAGAGAATGAAGATTCACAGTGCCTGTGTCTAATAACTGTATCTCACTCCATTATAGGTATTTCAAGGCCATTCTGTGTAAACAGTGTGCATTGCTTTGTTTCTTAATCTGTAAAACAACTAAATATCTTGCTTGCAGATATATGTTAAGGTTTAATGAATCTCCTGCCATAAAAGTGTTGCTCAAGACTAATTAACAAACAAACGTTTGCTTAAACCCCTTTGTGAAAGTCAAACAAGCTTTCAGCAACTATTCCTGTATTTGTTGTCAGAATACACAGTGTAGTCATCACTTAAGTGCCTGGCCCCGTGCTGTTCGCAGCTAATGCCAATAGTTTCACAGCATTTCTTAGCTCATTTTCCCCTATTCCCACTCTCACTTCCAGCAGAGTCTCCAGCAAGAACTCATCTGGAGAATCTTTTGCAAATGGCAGAACTGGTTCTCTTCCAGTGTGGTTTGGGCCGTAGCGGCAGCTGATCCCTTGCTATCTATGAGGTGAAGGTGGCATTTTGGGGCCCAGCTCAGCCCCACACAGCAGCCATTTGCTGTTGCACCACCCTGGGGTGCTGCTGACTGAGTGAGCACAAGCACTTTCCTTTCTCCCTGCCTTTCCAGGAGGTTCAGCCTGGGTGCATATCCTCTTCCAACCATAGATGTGCCAGCAGAGGGGCTATCTGCCTTCCAGCAGTTTGTCACCACTTCTTTGCAAAAAGCTAGCATCCCCTTCCAAGCTGCCAGCTAAGATGTTGGTGTAGGCACTCCCTCACCTGTCTCAGTCACAGTGCATAGGTTTACCCTGAACAGTTCAAATACCAGGGCTTTGCTAACCAGCCCCTTATGTGGGGCAGTGGTCATTTCAGCAGATGTAGCTGCAGCTGGAGGAGGATGGACGCTGCTACCCATAGACTCAACAGTATCACATAGGACAGATCCCATAGGATTCATCTTCCTAGTACATACTGTGGACTTAAAAGGTGGAATAATAACAGGGACTTATTTCTTATGGTACTGGATGGCATTAAAATTGTGTATCAGTGCTTGGTTTGATTTTACTCTGCTACTAAACAAGCTGAAGGCTTTAAGGATATTTTTTGTTCTGCTGTATCGAAGGGATTTACCCAGGATGGAAAAGAAAATCAATGTTTCAGGGTTCTGTAACTGTGGGGGTTTTTCTTGTGTTGCTTGTTTCATTATGAGGGAGGAATTAAAAATCCCTTCTAGACAGTACTTAAAATATCAAAGTCATTGTTTAATGCCTTTGAGTCACTGTACAACTAATTCAGTTGCACAGTGTAGTGCAGTTCCGCAGTATGTGAAACACAGATAGTAGAAAGGAGTGATTGGAAAGTTGAATAAACACAGCATTAGTTTGCAAAGTCTGAAACTTTATGATGACTTCTTTTGCAATGATCCAGCACAGCAGCTCATCAGCAGAAATGAGAGTAGGGACTTGTAAATCCAGAGCCCCTATCTCCTCCACCTAAGGTAAGCTAGCTGGATTGGTGCTGGCAGCAGGCTCTTCTTTTTCTGAAGCAGCCACTGGAAGTGGGTCAGGTCAGCGCTGGGTGTCAGCAGCTTTTGTGGGGGTAAGCAAGGGTCAGAGCTCTGGTAATGGCTGTAGCTTTGCAGGACCCTTCACAATGAATGAACCTCAGGTGATCAGGGACCAAAGTGGCAGGACGCTTGGCTACAGGGCAATCAGGAGGGCTGTGCGCAACCAGCCTGGCTGCCTGTACATTGAAACTGGTCTGTGTTGGGCACCCAGTAGCCTGTGTGGACATGGGGTGCTTGGTGACAGGGCAGGGATTGCACCTCTTGTGGCACTGTTAGTACAGGGTCATTTCGTGGTCAGCCTGATATATCTGACTTCACACCCAAACTTAAGAGGTGATGATACAGGAGGTCTTCGTCCAAATACACCAGGGGTTAATAGGGAAAGGTACTGATCCATCTTGATGATTTCTGTGAGTCCTGTTCCCATCATCAAGGAGATTATCCCAGGTATTTACTGAACTTGTCTTTGTACCAGCTTTGTGAGGTAGAGCAGCAGTGTTATCCCTGTTTTACAAGTGACAGTTTGAGGCACAGAGAGGCTTCAGCTTTGACTCTTCCATCACTTTAAGGCGGGTAGTAGACGATGTAGACCTATCTGTGTTGGCTCTCATTTAGCTAGGTGTGGTAGTATTTTGCCCACAGATTCAAAGTTTCTTCTGATGCAGGCTTTATGTGGGTAGAAACAACCACACCTGAGGCCCTATTCACTCTCTGAAAACGCTCATTAGCTTCTTTGTTAGCCTCACCAAGATTGCTGGAGCTACCATGCAAGGGAATTACATATTCCCTGCCTCTTTACCCACTTGTAGACCTCCCTGTGCAGATGTCCACACCTAGGTCTGAGATAGGTGTTCACATAATTGGGAGTGCCAGAGCCCTGAACCAGGCACCCCCCCAAGCCAAACTGAAGCTGCGTGGTTAGGGCATATCTGTGGTTGGTAAACCACCCTGCGGGAGTAAAACACACACCTGATCATGAATTCCTGCTTTGGTTTCATTTATTCCCACATGAAAACAAACACGAAGAAGTATCTTAAAGCTATCATTCCAATGTTGATGCTTAGTGTTTGTGACTGATTAGGCCTGCTACTGAATCACAGATATTTCCTGCATTAAGTGGACCTAAAGAGTGAATGTAAACGTTTTAATGGTAACAGCGTTATTGTAGGTAGTGGCAGGTGGGAAGGTAGGAGTGGGATTAGTCTTTAATGAACATTCTGAACAGGCACAGATAGGAAAGGAAAAGGAGAAAAAATGGGAAGGACAGTGAAGCACACATGTGCTTGTAAAAGTTTCTGACAAGCTAAAAGCCTCGGAAACAAATTTGAGTTCAAAAAAGGATTTGAAAAGTTACATACTCACTTTTGTACAGCACAACAATGGTGGAATGCTAATAACATTTAATTTCCCTTGACTTCTAACCTTCTTAACCCGCTGTGCTGCTAGAACAGCTCTGTAAATCAAAATGCGCTGTATTGTATGGTGAACATGTGTATTGAGTCATTCCAGACTGCCTGGTGCTTTTTAAAAACAAAACTCACAATAGTGTTTGTGCTGTTTTTCATTTTTCGTAGACCTTTCCCCTCAATCATGCTGCAACCGGTTAGGTTCTGTATTAAAAATACAATATAAAACAGGGAGGGACGATGTAGGAGTAGACATAATACCACAGAAAGTACAGCACAGATAAATAGGCCAAAATATCCTTGACATTACTTTCCCCTTTGTTCTAAGTGTTCTTCCAATTTCAATAAAAACAAATTGGAATACTGCCTGGGGTCTACTAAATCATTAGTAAATTAAGAATCTGTTTTTAATAACATTTCACTTGTAAATAATGCATTAATTGACTAGCTTGAAAGTTAGCTTGAATGTTAGAAACTCTGGCACTAAATGCGTAATGAAAGAAGGGTGCTGTTTGACGAGGCTGGGTGGTAAATGTAACAAATTAAATATGACAGTTGATATTTGTGAAAATGGTGATATAATTAGAGGACACCTGCAGCTGTTTTCCAACCAAAACAACAGAAATGAAACATGTATAAAGTATGTGTGTCATATTTTCTCTTGGCAGATTTCTTTTGTTCTCCGTGGGGCTGTTTTGCGGGGGTCTGTCTACTTTTTCCTTACCTTATGTCAGGTCGTATGACTAACAAGTGTCTCTTTGTGCCATGCTACTGTTTATTAGAGCTATAAGTGAACATTTTGCAGAGTAAAGGCAAAGAACATGAAGCGTATTTACTGAGAGCTGTAAGTTACTAAAGCACCTGACACGTGCCTGTGCATATTTTAACCATGGACGCTTGGGAATAGTCAAGAATTACACCAGGACTCTTCCTCTGCTGTTCTCACCTGCGAGGAACTCATTTATGTATTTCTCCACCTTGGTGCTGATAGTCTTAGTGAGGATTTCTGTGAACTAAAAGGTGATGTGGTATGATGGATAACCATTGCAAATGTATAGCTTTCCCTCTTGGCATGTGTGCAGTTGAAAGAGAGTATGTTGCTGCCTTAGCCATCTCACCAGGGTTTCAAACACCAAGTTTTCTAATGATACAGGGAAAATGTGAAGTTGTTGAAGAGCATAGATCACCATGTCATGCCACTACTGGGAAGTTGTGAAGCATATTGACTGAAAATGGCCAAAAATGGTAAATTTTTGGTCTGGACCCAAAGATTCTGGGTATTTCAGTCCAGGGACTCTGTTCCATCTGTGCATCCTGTGAAGGAGATAGGATTTGGACTTGCAAAAGCAGGAGTCTCTAGGCTGATTCTCTTTGGAGTCGCAGCAGTAACAAAGCAGTGAAATTACTCTGGTATACATAAACAGAGCCTATATGGTACAGCAGATTTTACTCCCACTTGAAGCCATGCACCCGTTTTGCCTGCTGTCAGTCAGTGGGCATAGAAACTATGCTGTTGGGCTGGGCATGAAGCACAGTGAGGCCAGTGCCGCCTCTGATCCCATGTTTCTCCATGTGAGGAAGGACTTAAGGTTCTCCCAGGGTCACTTTTGCTAGGCTTTGGCATACAGCAAGTTCCCCACAGTGAAAGGAAAAACAATACCAGGGCAAGGCAAGCAGTCCTCACTGCAGGACTCAGCTCTCAAGGGAGTTTTCTCTCTGACTGAGACACACTGAGCAGAATTATGTGGGGAAAGCCCCACCGCACCACACAACCAGCTGTGGATACTGTAAATCTTCATCATGCCCTTTGTCAACATCAGAAACACAGACATTCATAAACAATGGAGAGCAGGGAACCAAAATTCACTTTAAAATAAACAGTGTGAACTTTGATTTGGAATGTACTAACAGGATAGATATGAGCCATTTAAATAAACATGCTAGCCAATTGTGTCAGCAATACCTTTGTTACCGGGGTTTGTATCTGTCTTGATTAGGGCCATGTCAAGCAGCTGTTGAGATTGACTTTGATGACAGATAGGTTGTACTGCACATGACACTGGAAGCATAGTATCATAGAGACAAATTGTGCAATGGCTGAGAAAATATTCATAGCTCTTTCAGAAATGGCAGAATTCTTCCCTGTGGATGCAAATACATGTATTTATTTGTCTTAAAGGTACAGATTGAGGTATGGCTGCTCTTGCAGGTATCTGTTGGTACATAACAGCTTCAGGTAAAAGGCATGAAGTAAACCAAACTACCAGATATTAGAATATCTACCAGAAGGAAGGAGTTTCTCAGCCTCCCATTATCTTTCAAGTGACCTTTACGGGTGTCATTGAAGGGTATCAAAGATGATAATACACATTTGGTTTTGCTCCTTTATAGAGTGTTTTGCAGATGTCAAGCTTCTGAGTGGGTGGGGGATCCATTACTAACTTATCACTATACCCAAACACTGTAGATACTCAATTTTCTTAAAACCCCTCTTTGATTAAATAGTACCAGCAACTGAGGTGGCAACTCCAAAGGCTAATTGCTCTTTATAAGCTAAGGGGAATGGGCACAGGAAGGTGGCCTTCAGCTTGTTGCCTGTAGATTTGCAGCAGCAACGTAAATATACACAAGTCCATGGGACCTGATGAAATCCATCCACAGGTCCTGAAGGAGCTGGTGAATGAAGTTGCTAAGCCACTGTCCATCATTGAAAAACCATGGCAGTCAGGTGAAGTTCCCAATGACTGGAAAAAGGGAAATGTAACCCCCATTTTCAAGAAGGGGAAAATGGATGACCCAGGGAATTACAGGCCAGTCAGTCTCACCTCCGTGCCTGGCGAAATCTTGGAGCAGATTCTCCTGGAAGGCATGCTAAGGCACATGAAAAACAACAAGGTGCTTGGTGACAGCCAGCATGGCTTCACTAAGGGGAAATCCTGCCTGACCAATTTGGTGGCCTTCTATGATGGGGCTACAGAACTGATGGACAGGGGTAGAGCAGTTGATGTCATCTACCTGGACCTGTGCAAAGCATTTGACACTGTCCCACTCGACATCCTTGTCTCTAAATTGGAGAGACATCAATTTGATGGATGGACCACTTGGTGGATAAAGAACTGGCTGGATGGCCGCACACAAACAGTTGTGGTCAATAGCTCTATGTCCGGCTTGAGACCAGTAACAAGTGGCGTCCCTCAGGGATCCATGTTGGGACCGGTCTTGTTTAACATCTTTGTTGCTGACATGGACGGTGGGATTGAGTGCGCCCTCAGCAAGTTTGCCGATGACACCAAGCTGTGTGGTTCGGTTGATACCCTGGAGGGAAGGAATGCCATCCAGAGGGACCTCGACACGCTTGTGAGGTGGGCTGATGCCAACCTCATGAAGTTTAACCGTGCCAAGTGCAAGGTCCTACACCTGGGTCGGAGCAATCCCAGGCACAGCTACAGGTTGGGCAGAGAAGAGATTGAGAGCAGCCCTGCAGAGAAGGACTTGGGGGTGTTGGTCAATGAGAAAATGAACCTGAGCTGGCATTATGTGCTCACAGCCCAAAAGCCAACTGTATCCTGGGCTGCATCAAAAGGAGTGTGACCAGCAGGTCAAAGGAGGTGATCCTGCCTCTCTACTCTGCTCTTGTGAGACCTCACCTGGAGTATTGTGTGCAGTTCTGGTGTCCTCAACGTAAAAAGGACATGGAACTGTTGGAACAAGTCCAGAGAAGGGCCACGAGGATGATCAGGGGACTGGAGCACCTCCTGTATGAAGATAGGCTGGGAAAGTTGGGGCTGTTCAGCCTGGAGAAGAGAAGGCTGTGTGGAGACCTCATAGGAGCCTTCCAGTATCTGAAGGGGGCCTATAGGGATGCTGGGGAGGTACTCTTCATTAGGGACTGTAGGGACAGGACAAGGGGTAACGGGTTAAAACTTAAACAGGGGAAGTTTAGATTGGATATAAGGAGGAAATTCTTTCCTGTTAGGGTGGTGAGGCACTGGAATAGGTTGCCCAGGGAGGTTGTGAATGCTCCATCCCTGGCAGTGTTCAAGACCAGGTTGGATGAAGCCTTGGGTGAGATGGTTTAGTGTGAGGTGTCCCTACCCATGGCAGGGGGGTTGGAACTAGATGATCTTAAGGTCCTTTCCAACCCTATTCTATGACTACACCTGGATTTGTTTTCCCAGGACAAGTTTGTTGTCTTAAATTAAGCCTGCTAAAAAATGTGGCCAAGATTTGCTCTGGCACAGAAAAAAATGCCTGTGTAATGTTACATTGGCTTGAAGGTTTTCATGGCTGCAGAGAGCTACAGATCAAAATACAAATGTATTCATTAAAGAAGAAAAAGAAATTAAATGAGTATACCCAATCATAAGGAAGATGTGCTGGCTTAGTTAAACAAGGCATAACTGGTATTATTTAATTAAAATCTTGAGTGCAGTTCTTAGGGAAAAGTTCAGCCAGTTTCAGATAGAAAAATATGCCCTAATAATGTATTTCAGTATCATTTTGACACTAAACCCAAGAATAACGTAGGGGTGAATGTTTTGTATGTGCGGGCATTCATATGCATGGATATACATCTGTGTCTGTGAGAGTTAAGAGAGAGATAAATGTGTTCAAATACCTTTTCTTTACTGAAATTATAAGTAAAAGTAGACTTATGTGAGCCAGTGGCCAGGAGGCTCTGAGGATGCACAGTGTATACTTAGAGGCTGAGGACAAGGGGCCATAATGTGTGAGCTGCTTTGCCTGTGAGCGTGAGCTAGGGTTTTCTGTCCTTTACCACCCAGATGTACACAAGAGACATCTCACAAAAGAAAATGGATTTGTTCACTGAGTGAGAAATCCTCTCAAGTCTGCAATTTGTCAGTCTCTCCGAGAATAATAAAGATACATTTATTTTCTGTGAAGATTAGTTTTTGTTAATTCCATTGCTGCTGTTTCTGGAACTTAGTGGCCTAGCATCTCTTTATACTACCTAAAGCAGAGCATCTCAGCTTTTCAGAGCTGTATGTGTTAAATGGGCAGAAAAAAGTAGCAACTTTTAGAGGATGTTTTAGAAGAACTAGACAGGCAGTTATGTAAACCAAGGAAACAGAAATGCAACACCATGGGAAGTTTTGGTGTCATTATTATTATTTCAGTAACTTATTATTATTTAATAATAATTATATTTATAATTTATATTTAATATTTAATAAAGCATTATTTAATACAGCACTGTAATTCTGTATGACACTGGTCAGAGCTTAAAAAAAAGCAAGCGTTCAGACCTGTGGTATCCTCTGCTACACATAACCATAGCCATACCCTACTACACATAGTATCCGACTGAGGAAGGGCTGGGAAAACTAAGTTAGGCTGCTTTTCTCCTCTTGCCATCCTAGGGTTGGCATTCAGGTTTCTGAAGCTGTGTCTTGTCCTGTCCTTGCTGTGTTGCCTTTGCAGGGGCAAGAGGTTTTTGAGCAAGATCTCATAACTCAAGGAGTCCTCAGGGCAACAGACCTGGTTTTCCTTCTGCTCTTCTCTTGAGCAGTGCAAAGCTGCCTGAGAGAAGGGCTGAGGATCAGGCCTCACAGTAGCTGTCACAGGAGCTTGCAGGGTGCAACAGATGGGTATAGTATAGGAGATAAATGAGCAAAAGGAGAAGCAAAGGCTAACATAACTTAAGGTCATGTTATTCATATATGTCCCATTAGAAAAGTACCACCTATTTATAATGAAAAAGGGGGTTGATCATATATGGTAACACCCGACTTTTATTTCTGTTTATGAAATAATTGACATTTGTGGAACTTTACCCTTCTTGTAACATTTGTCTAGAACCAGTACAGGTTTTCTAAGCTTTTCTTCTGTCTGTGTTACTTCATGGTCTCTGTGTAGCATTTGTTTGGTCATCAAAAGCAAGCAGTTCACCTTTTCCTAGTCCACCTTTTGTCTACAAGTGAAATTCAGGTCACGCTGAAATAGATTTCATTTGCCAAGAGGCAGTGGTGGGTGCTCTGCTTTCCCTTCGTCCACAGTCCCTGTGTGAGAGCTTTGGGTAGCAGTCCCTGGGCAGACATCATTGGCCTTTCCCTCCTCAAGTTGCTCTGAAAGAATAAGTGGGATCGCTTGTCTAGCCAACATTCCAGAAGTGGAAAGTAAGGTAAACTGGACCTTCAGGAGGATCCGAAGAGGAGGCTGGGGGGAATACTTGAAGCAGAGAAATGTAGCACTTATTCCAGGGATACAGGCTCAAGTCTGAAAGTCATGAAGATGAGAGTGGGGCAAAGAAATCAAGCCACAAAGTCTGGTATTTTCAGTGTCTCTGATACATAGGAAACAACAATGCTGTATGAGGGGCCTAAATACCAGAGAGAGGGGGGCCAGGTCAGTGCTGAATGGGGGAACAGGGCTTGGGAGCCGCAGGGGGAGGAAGCCCAACTGCCAAGTGAGCATAGCAGAGCACTAGAAAACTCACCCTCCAAACCCTTCCATGGTCATTATGGCTTTCCTGCTCTCATCTGTAAGAGCTGTGTAACAGCTCCTGTTCTGCACTGCCTGTGTGCCCTCAAGGATCTCAAACCACAAGGGAGAACTCCTAGGGCTCTGAATACCATCCCTACCATGCCTCCTGCTCCTCCCCAGCACAGTGGAGTGAGTAGAAGAGCTGGAACACTGAATGACTTTGTTCTGGGCCATTTAATTTAGACCCTTGTATGTTATTTAAGGCATGTTTTTGTATTCTCTCCCCTGTCTGAATCCCAGATGCTGAAATATTTGCACAGCTCTTCAGTCTTTGGGGAGCAAGACATGGGTTTGCCCCAGTGGCACAGTGATAGCTTGTGATCTGCCAGCCTCCCGCTGTCCACTGTCATTGCAGCTCACAGTCACTGAGTGGCCCGAGGAATAGCTGGCACTCAAGGACCCCCCTCCAGTGCCCATAACTCTGAAACTACATGACATCTTAACCTTTATGAAATTTCTTCAAGACAGCATTTAAAAACACCCAAATCTTTCCTGACCTTTACATTATAGTAGAGGGGGTTTTGTTTGGTTATTTTTTTTTTAAATTGATGTTCCTACATTTTTTCATTTAGCTGTGGCATTTTTAAACTAGTTCAAGAGGAACTTTGCTTTGCTTTTCCCATCCTGGTTGAGCCCAATCATTAATCATAAAGGGAAAAGCACCCCAGACTCAAACCTAACTTTATAATATCATTATGTTTGTGACATTTTATCTCTCTCAGCCAGTGGGAAGTTCTTATCCTTTTAATTTGAAATCTCTTAGGTTTCAATTTGACTCTGGATGCTGACTTCCTTTGTAGCCTCCCATCCCCATTCTCACCCCTGTTTCACTGCCCTGTGGCTTGGTGATCACGTATTGGGTGTACAGATCATTCAGAAAGTCTCCCAAGGGGACCAGTGATTGCTGCCCTGGATCGTCAGGAAGCTGACCCCTTTAGGTATGTGAGAAGTTAAGGTATTTTCAACAGAAAACCAGTGGTGCAATTTGACAATAACGCTGCCTAAATCTGGAATGACTCTGCTGAGTACTTTAGCAGCACTGGCAGTGTAAAGCTAACACAGGAGAGGAATCAGGCCTGGCATCTTTACATAAAACTGAGAATGTTTGCAAAGAAAACCTGGAAACTTAAAGCATTCTAGTTTTTAATACAGCACTTGTTCTTTTTAATGTAAATAGAAACTGTATCCTGAAGCATTCTGCTGTAAGACCTGGCTTTTTTACAAAGGGAAAACTCTCCACATCCATACATAGTCTTTACCTAGTATAATCTCATCAACTCTTCCACGATAACAGGCAATTAGGACGTTCAAGGCTCAGAGTCTAATACTCTCTAGTGGTGCTGCTGGATTTTTTGGTAGAGTATGGTTGTGTTGCAAGTAGAGTACAACACTGCCACGGCTTCATAGGCACAAAGATGAGTTCTGCTAAGCCCGTGTAAGTCTCTGCTCTTTAGCCCAAAAAACTGAAGGTCAGTTCAAAGCTGCCTGTTGAGGGAAACTAATCCTGCAAACAGTACATTCGCTGGCCATTATTTCCAAATCCAAACTATCTTATAGTCATGAAATGGAAAGTTTATGGGGAAAACAAATGCTGCATTTATTACTGTGATGCAACATTCATAAAATATATTTCATGGGGGGGGGGGAGTTTACACAGGGGGTAATGAGATTTTTCCTTTATACATTATTTATAACTGCTTAATCCAGGTGCTGTAGGTTATTTTTTTATCCCTCAGTTTCACAGCTACAAAACACTTCAGTATTTCTAATTTATTTCTGCTTACAATACAGATGTTCTCAGTTGTGTCTCTAACTACATTTCAACTGTTATGATGGCTTTTATTTGTTTGTGTCACTGTACACTTAGAGGTTGAATGTGTGGTACACAATAGTCAGGCTCCAAGCAGCCTGTAAAAAGCCTCTGTTGATTTAGTTACCAGCAAATTAAACTATGCCTAACAGTAATATCTTTATCATTAGTGGTTTTAATCTTCAGATGATTTCCCTGCAGTTTATATTGCTCTGTGCATGGGCTCTTATATCTTCACATAAAGGTTTCATCCTTTTAAACAGCATTTTTCAAGATGACCATTTGGAAACAACATTTGGAGGAACATTTGGGTTGCATCCTCTAACTAAATTTCCAAGCTGTTGGTAACGGACTAAAGAAAATGTGGTCTGCACTGAATACTAAAGAGCTGCAAATGTAAGAGCCTTGAAGGTTATGTGTAAATATTGACATTTTTATTTTATTTAGCATACAAAAATGAACTCTCAACGTTGCTTATCTGATCATACAGCAATGACCGCATCTGCATCATCTGAGATCTGTTCCTCACACTTCTGACTTTCATAGATGTTCCAGAGTTTTCCCATTGTGGATGTTATTGATGTCCCTGATTAGGCAACAGATATCTGGGGATTGAGTGTCCATATAGGAACATGTCAACCAAGAGGCAACAAATGGAAGCTGAGTTAAAAAAAAATCCTTTCATCTTCAAAGGCCGTGTTATATGTGCAGATATGGGTCCCAATAAAACCATTAGGGTCCTTTCCTGAGATGTGTAATGGGACTTTAGGGCATTCAGCAGCCAGCAAAACAAGGTCTTTGGTTCATCCTAGAGGAAGCACAGAAAAATAACTGTAACATTGCATATACCCCAGCTGTTCTTTGCACTTAGCCATACTGCCCTTTCCCCTTGAGGGTGAGGCTGTTGTCATTTCTTTTTTAACCAGAGGTTTCTGTTTTTACAGAAATCTATTTACATCCTTTTTCCCCCTAAAACGCTGAAAGAGCCCAATGTGCAGATAAGAAAGCTTGCAGTTCTTCATGGCTGTTGTTTATACTGAATGCATTTATATGTTATATACTAGATGGTCACTGCACAGTTTGTAATTCCAAGGCATGAAACACGAGGGCTCCACAGCATTCCCCGTAAATCTAATCAGAAAGCCATGAGATCTAGGCTGTTCATACTTACTGTTTGCTCTGGGTGTTTTGTGAACGGCACTGCAGTCACCAGGAATCCCCAGTAATGAGTTGGGAACACGAGTTCTCTCCCTGGGCAGCCTAACCTGAGCACCAGCACTATGTCCCAAGTATATGCTTCCCCTTCTTCAGACTGCTAGTTCCTGCATAAAGGCCTGGCATGCTGTTTTGCATCAGCTGCCTGCCTCTTGTGCTCCTCTGTGGGTGTTGTGGAGATTATTATTTTTTCTTTATTTCCACATGTGAACAAATGATTTAATAAATTGCAGAATCATAAATTTCATTGAGGGAGAGGGAGGAAGAGCAGTAACTTCTTTGTGCTACATGGAGACTCGGTAATTTGCATAAGTATTGCTTGTCTCTCCAGCAGATAAAGTAATTAAGAAGTGACCAGCGTTGCTCTTGTTTGGTCATCCTCCTTGTGCTTGTATAAATTGCATCTAGTACACTCTTCCTTTTACTTACTTGCCAAAGAGTTTCTGTCTCTCCCCCTTGGACATGGTGGTGAGTCTTGCCAAGAGGTGCAGTGCTCTGCCTACAGACCTACCTTGCCCAAATTAGAGAATATGTCCCTGATTCTCTTTCCTTGAAGAAAGCCAGGCGTACTCAGGCCAGCATGTTTTTGGCAGCTCATGCAAAGTATGGAGAACACATGGAATTTCTCCTTTTAATTTATTCTTCTCTGTGCTGGAATAGAGTAAGCAGCCTTATCCTGTATTAGTCAAAGCTCCTCAGAAATCATGCTCTGTGCTTCCAGAATAGTCCTGCAGTGGCAGTGTAGTACTGTGGAAATAAAATACAAAAGGCATATGCAAATGATGAAGTGTGCATCTGAAAGGGATGAACCCATTTCTCTCACCAGTGCAACATGACTAAGGGCAGTCTTGTCATAGCTGGTGGATACATGTGGCTATATCCAGGTTTTGGCCTCTGGCTGGGCTCATGGAAAGGCTGCATTGCAGACCTGACAGGACTGTGTCCCATGCCAGCCAGCCAAGGGACAGTGGTGGGTTATTAACCCCAGCGATCATCTAGTCAAATGGGCTGAGAACATTAATTCCCCCTGCTTCTCCATTTGGGGGGTAAGGGGGAGTGGAGAGGGGAAAATTCTGCAAGTACTAAAGAAAGGCCTTGAAAGGAGAAATAAGGATTCAAGCTTTTGGAAGAATCAGCAGCTTTGGACCTGAGAGAGCATCAGGACAGAATGCTTTATAGCAGAAAGATTCCACTTAATGGTGGGACTAACTAAGGTCAAAGAAAGCTGATGTGATGGGGGGAGGCTTAACAATTAAGAGAAGAGCTCTGAACTGTAGGCAGAATAGGTGGACATCTTAGAGGAACCTGATGTTACCCAAAATGTTTCTGTGAATTTACAAAATGAGAGTAGAATTTATCTGGTTTGCGTTGACCTATGTAAGAGTAATTTTGTTGGTGGGGGCTGAGTGCTGGTAAGCTGCATACTATCATATTACAGAAGAGATAACAAGCAAAGATCCTCCACCCAGTAAATATGCCAGAAGGGCCTGGAGCAGAAACAGTGCTACTGCCTATCTGTATCTAATAGAACCTTAAAAAGTCACTTGATTTACTGTGACCTCCTTTGGGGCTTGCATTTCAAGAAATACAGTCCAGCTGGAGAAGAGATCAAAAATAATAATCAGATCTCTAAAAAAAAGAATTGATCTGCAAGGAAAGATTGAATGATCTGGAGGTTTCTAACCTAAACAAGAGGAGTCTTAAAGAAGATAATGTAGGTTTTCAACTGCATGAGAAACACAGCTCCAAAGAAAAGGAGAATAATCCTTTCTCACATTTCTGAGAGAAGGTAAGTACCAATAGGCTTCAGTCGCAGTAAGAAAGATGTCAGTTAATCATTGAGAAATATTTGGTGTTCTGCTAGGAGTCTGGTGGCATACAGCAGTAGATAGGGAAGGGGTAGAGTCTTTGTCACTGGACATCTTTATGAATAGGCTAAATGACATCTGAAAGTAATGACAAAGGCATAGTAGGGTCTGCATTAACCTTGTGAGCCTGGCCAACAACAGACTGGTCACTGAAACTCAGCGAGCACCTCGTATCGTCTAGCAAGAGACAAATGGATCTGGGTCACTTTTGTAGCCGGGGCTCTAGGATGAGGTAGGAGGCGGTAAATCCCACGTGCATTTTGACAATGGGAATCTCCCTCAACTTTGAAAGCAGATTTTTGTCAACTCAAAACACTTTTCCCTTGCCAAACCTATACACTACCTTCATCTTATCTAGAAAAAGCTCAGCCAACTGGCTTTCATCCATGTCTTATCTCTGCCAGCCACAAGGAAGCTGTAACATATGGCTTCAATGAAAAGGAGACATAGAGCTTGGTGTCATCAGGATATTGATGACATTGTAGCCTATGCCATTTCGCAATATGCTCTAGTGGTTTCATATGGGTTTTGCATAAGAAGGGTAACAGCAATGAACCCTTTGGTACTCTAAATTGCAAGGCTGTTAAAGAAGAATCATTTATCCGTGCTTCTGGGATCTTCTTGACAGAGATTATCAGAATACTTCAAAGGCTTTCTTCTCCCTTGTCAGCCATTTTGCCACAGCAGCAATGTGTAACAGCAAACAGGAAGCAGACATCATGTCTGGACTCTGGTCTGACTCAGGTGAAGTGTCAAAGCACAGGGAGAATTATCAATATTAAGTTAAAATACTTTATTAAAGAATGTCTGTGTATGTATGTAGGTCTGTATGGAGTCATGTAACCATGTCACGACAGGAATTTCCCACCTTTCCTGTAAAATTGCTAACCTCACTATTCATTACCTATAATCTGCCTATTAACTGGAAGAACAAATGTATATGTAGGGGGACAAATAGGTAATTGCTTAGTTGGTTTAGTCATCCAGTGGAAGTAACAGGTGAAGTGATGTGACCCCAGTGTGAAAAAAGGAGGGTAGAACCCATTGATAAAGATGCAGGATGGGGGAGAGGATACAAAATCTCACTTCAGTATTAACAATTATTCTGTAGGCAGACATGTCTTTCCCCCCCAGGCTTACATCCATCTGGAGCTCTAACCTGCACTGTGCCAAACAAGCTTTAGCTTAAATGCCCAGGCATTCATTGAGAATGCATTGTCGGTATACATCTTTGGTTGATATACAGATCTGCTAATAGTGATTTATATGGTATCTAGTCTTGAAAAGTCTTTGCTTCTTATTTAAAAAACATATCATTGGTTTGTTCAGGTTTTGCATTCTTTCTTCTCTGTCATCAGTGATGAGAGAACCACACTGAAATGACTATATATGCTTGTCGCATGCCTCAGCTGTAATAATAGAAGTAAAATAAGCACTCTAGAATCTGGTTAGCTCACCTTCCTCAGCCATTTCAACATTACCACAGGGAAGGCGTCCTGGAGGCCCCACATGCACCACTGGAAGATGTTTCAAAGCAGAGCTCTGTTAGTACATCTGTCTGACATTTCTCCCTTCCTTGCTGTGGTATTTGGTGGACAAGACAGAAACCGTTCCCGTAAGATGTTCCAGCCTGAGAAATGATGCATCTTACACCAAAAATACAGGGGCTGACAGGTGCCTAAGCAAGAGGAGGAGCTGGATGAGTGGCACGTTCTTGGCCCACCACTACCGTCCCACCAACGTTCCAAAGTTAAAGGGGGTTCTATGTACAGGAATTGATGGGGGGTAGGAGTGAAGCAAATTAGTGAAATCCATCTTGTTTTCTCATAACATAAATGCCAGCTGAGCTGCAGTGATGCTGGGCAGTAGATTGCAATGAAAATGCACAGCTTGTGACAAGCTGACAGGAGCTGGCCTGAGCATAAATAGCTTAGAAACATCAATGTGTAAAGGCAAAGTTTTTGCTTTTGTGTTTTAAAGAGACATATTTGCTATGCTTTGCTTTTCAGAATACAACACACTGTGTTAATGCCAGCAACTATATTTATAACACCTTACACTTCCCGTGTGTCGATTTTCTGCCCTTATATATGTATGTTCTCATTTCTTGGAGCTACAGACCCATTATAATTATCATTAAGAATTTGTGACCAAGGAGATTAGACCTTCTGAGCATGACTGTTTTCTCAAGGCATCCTGGCTATAGTGGAGTGACTGTGCTGACATTTGCACAGACAGGCAGATGGTGCCTGGGACATGCCTGGTTGCAGTGCAGACCTGAAGATCCTAGTTGAGGAAACGGAGCCCCTGTGTTTTAGCCTGATTTATAAGGAAACTGCTTCTCCAAATGTAGCCTGTGTTATCCTTTCTGCTAGATGTAATGGAAAAAAGATGGTTAGCCATAGGAGAACAGGCCCACAGCTAAACCTGTGTCTTGGCCAAAGGCCATTATGATTTATATCAGGTATCTCTGTGTGTTTATTCCATACCAACTAAAACCATTTAAACTGCGTGGGAAATACTGAGGAGGGCAAACATCTATAAGCCTGATTGACTATGGGAGGTTGTAAAATACATCACAATTGATAAATTGTGCTTGAAAACCATGCAGTATGAGAACAAAAGTTGAAATGGTGTAACTGGGAAATGGTCTTCTAGAGATGGAATATGGATTTTGATTTCTCCTTAGAGGCAGTTGTAAATGTGGAATAGTTCCCTTGCTGTCAGGAGAGAGATTTTGGTATTGAGGTACGTGTGGGAGTCAGTTGGTGTTGTTGGGTGTGCTGAGAAACACAGTCCTTCAACTAAAAGAAGGGGGAGAGTGGTCATGGTATGCTTTGGAGTACTTGGGAAATCCAGTTGTTTCCCAATTCAATTCTGAGAATGAATTACATGATTTTCTACAGGTAACTGTCTAATGTCCACTAACTGCTGAGAAAACCTTTATGTCCTGCTTTGTAATTGACAGCTAAATAATTGGAGTAGTTTTCAGCTGGAGGAGTTGTCAAGGTATGGCCTGCTGCATTTAGATGCCAGGACCCTTGGCATACTCTTTGTAGCCCTGCTACTTACTTCCTGCTATGGACTTTGTGTTTAACTTCCATTATTTCACTTCTACCTATTTGGGAAAATCTCATTGATGTAGCAGTGATTTAGAAGTGGCTTTTCATGGATATAGCTAGTGGAATTAATGCACATGAAATGCTACTCCAGAAGTCCTCTGATAAGCCATACAGGCTAGAAACATAAGGACATAAGTGGGTAAGATGGCAAATTTTATCATGGTTTGAAACTGCCTTATGTATATACTGCTCTTTTATCTTCAGTCCAGAGCATTATACTAAATACACCTCTCTCTTTTAAGCACCAGCATCCTAACTGTTTTAACATTCTTGCTCTGCTCAGCACTCATGTAGTCCTGGAAGAGCTCCATGGACTTCAAGGGTCAAGGCAATACTGCAGTGACACAGAATTAGAATTCTTTTTCTTTAGCAAGAAGGTTTGGTAATGTAATAAAAAACAATGGACCCAGATATCCATTGATAGTGATCTTACTTCTTGGGCTTATATGGGAGCTGAAAATGGCCAAAGACTGCCTATACTTAAGTCAAGATATGTGTATAAAGAGCACTTGAATCAATTACCACTTTGCCTATAGATTTCTGAAGGTTAGACCTCCAGATAGGGCACATGTAAACTTATTTGAGGTATAAAGGTAGCTGAAGCAGGTGGGGAGCACAGCACTAGGTTAAACAGGAATGTGCTGGTTCATGTGATCAGGCCAGAAAAGCTTTCTCAGTGTTGCCCTGTGCTGTAGAGACACATCTTGTAATCAAGGAATGAACGTCCAAGTCTTCCAACACACATTTCTGTAATGAAGCACCTAACAGGTAGGATTGCCATGCCTGCAACCAGGCTTGTTCTGTGACTTTCTGAAATCAGCAAGTATCTGTGTGATGCCTGGGGAGCAAATTCTCAGCTGCTGCAGCTCCTCCACTGCAGGTTGCTGTTGTTCAGGACTGTGGAGGAGTCCCAGCTCTTTCCAGTTCTGGAAGCAATGACTAGGAACTGCCCTAAGTCTCACCTCATCACATGTCACTGCAACGGTGTGTGCCAAGAGGTAAAGTAAGCAACACCGAGGGCATCTGGAAAGAGGGGAGATGGGAGGAACTCAATTTGGCAGGTGCTGGAGCACAGCAGGTTTTCAACAGTTTATTTTGGAAGTAATTGTTTGCTAAATAACCATGCTTTAACTGCAGTGGAGTGTCTCCAGCGTAAGTAATATCTTTTTATTATTATTATTAAAGTCAAAAGCGTACAGCAGTTGGAGGAGCATGGTGGTGCTCCTCGCTAAAATTCACTGTTCATTAACCGTTTGGACACTGTGATTTTTAGAAGGGCTGGGCTTTTAAATGTTTTTTCCTAGTTCTTGTCATTCTCAAACACACCTGTTTTAATTGCTAAGATGGCAAAGAGTAGGGTTATCTGCTTTGAGCATAGGCTGCCTCCAGCACACTAGTGTATAATCAAAGAAAATAGAATTACAGCTCTGCGAATTTGAGGCCCATCCTGAAGTCTGGTCTGGTCATCCACTGCTCATGTGAACAGGCGAGTCCTCGGGTTTTGCTTGGATAACAAGTACCATCCTGTAATAACAAAGAGGAAATTTATGCTAGGATTTAGAGCAGCTGGTTTTATTAAATCTAATAGGGCAGCTGTAACCTTAGTATCAGACAGGAATGATTCTCCTGAAGTGACTGAAGCTGTACCAGTCTTATATTTCAGGACTGAGATCAGAACCAGATCCAGTCCGCTGAAAAATAAAGCAGTTCTGTCACTTACCAGGAGTCAGTTACCCAAATCTCAAACCTCTCTATGTTCAAGCTGAATTAGTATACTATAAGTATGTTCCATGGACTTCATGGGGTCCTCTTCTAAATATGCTAAACACTGTGGTTTACTAATAAGGCTCTTTTTTCTTCTTCGTGCAGTTTGTCCTCTTAAGGGTGATAGATGTTTCTGTACTAGCTTTTTGCTCTGTTCCTTAAAACCATTTCAAGTTCCAGGAAGAATTTGGGTCTTTTTTTGTCTTCCAGAACTATTAGAAATATTCACAAGTTCAGGGTCATGCTGTCTGTAACGACATACCTTTAAATCCAAATATTTGAGGTGGGATTTATGGGAGGGAGGGGTTAGGTTTACAGCATTTGTTTCCTAAACGGGGGTACAGAGGTGCTGGGAGGGAGAAGTGGAAAAGCAAATGATTAATTCTGCTTCCAACACTGTACTCTGCTTACAGGGGAAAGGAGGGGAAAGTATGAATGGAAGAGTTCACTGGGGACAGAGGCACAGGGCAGTCATTTGCAAAATGCTGCTTTACAGAACTTTAAAAGGTAAATGCACTTATTTGTAGGCAGTAAACTAAGTTGTATTGTTTGGCAGGAGCTGGCTCCTGCTTACACTTGGCTTTATAATGCTTACAGCATTCTCCTTAAAGCTACCAGTTTAGCAGGGCAAGGGAAAGGAGAAATCCCTGTTCTCAGTAGTGCTACCTCAGGAATCCCTGTGCCTTGTGTGAAAATGCTGTGCACTTCTTGCTTACCAAGTGACTTATAGGAGAACTCAGCATTCTAATGTGAAATGCCAAGGGAGCAATACCTGAAAGGTCTGAAACTGAAGCATCAGACTACAGTTTCCTGTTTACTACAGATGGTATGTTTAGTAACTAATCATCCAACCTAAAAATCCAAAATAGTGTTTGACAAAAAGGTCAAATGTTTAATATTAGGGCTAAAAGAACCATAAAAATCTATAAGGAGAATGCTCCGTGGAACAGCCAGCCAGATGCAGCTCCCGGCTCTGTCACTGCATCTCTCAGTCTCTCCTTCCCTTCTATAAAGATGACACAGCCTCTTAAGCTCAAACGATTCCATACGTTCCTGCTTCTGGGGGATGTAACTCTATAGAAAGCTCACTTCCCGGCTGCTAGACCAAGCAGCAACGTCTCTGGAAGTTTCCTCCCTTGAAGTCTTCTAGAGCTTTTCAAAAGTATCCTTGTTTATGGAGTAAACAGAATTTCCCAAGAGGATGTGAAGGACTCAGTATTTTATGGAAATCTCATTAGAATGCAATGGAAGAGACTTTTTAAATTAAATAATAGCTTTATAAAACTGAGCAGACTTTATGTTCCAGGTCTGTTAGCCAAATGGAGCTCAGCCAGAGGGGCAAGAGGGAGTGAACTGGACTGAAAGCTGCTGTAAACGGGCCCAATTTTCACACTGGTTTTGAACTTGACTGGTTTTGAACCTAACTTGCAGGGACTAGAAGTAGCCACAGTGTGCTGCTGACCTGTAGAGCATCCTGGGCAGCTTCAGCTATCTTTCAGAACCTCATTTACCCTACAAAACATAAAACCAAAACACAGGAACAGCAAGTGAGACTAAATGCTATGCTTGGATCCAGACTGCAGGACACATATCTTACTGTTAATCCTGTCCTCCCATAGCTCCTGTCTTTCTAATGCTGTTCCCACGCTCTGTTCTTCATTACTCCCTTCATGACTGTTGACAAGTTATGTTTTCTATCATCTTATTTGCCTGCTGAGACCTCAGCTTTTTATTTCTGACCATGGGATCCCACCTCAGTTATAGCTGTTTGAATAAACCTGCCCCTTTATTGCATCTTCTTGCTGAGGAAACGGCAAGAGGTCCTGTCATGGCCAGCAGAATGAGCAGATGATCCACCCTGTAACTCATTGCTGTGGTGTTTTCTGTAAACCCACATGGTTAATAGCAGAATCCTCTCTTTGGGAAACCCTTTTTGTTTGGGTTTGTTGGGAGTTTTTGTGTTAAATTTAGGATGAGCAAGTACATCCTACAGGAACAGGGGTATTTGGAAGCAAAAATGGGACACACCTATTGATTCTCATGAAAGCATTATCATGGGAAGCCTTCTTACAACAACAG
Source organism: Pezoporus wallicus (assembly GCF_028554395.1). Lineage (NCBI taxonomy): Eukaryota > Metazoa > Chordata > Aves > Psittaciformes > Psittacidae > Pezoporus > Pezoporus wallicus. The sequence goes on from NW_026637037.1 coordinate 652,247, forward strand.
AGTGAGAACAAGTTAAATATTTTGTTTCAAAGGGATTATCCCTACCCAGCAGGGAACAGCTGGCGTAAAGCGTTGATCCACCTCCCATTGCAAACAGGAGCCATACTCCCCTTGATTTTATTGGTACAGAATCAAGCCTTTCTTAAGCCCATGACCAGCTTTGCACAGCTCCTGTCCCCATCTGCTTCCCTTACACATAGGCCTGACCCTGGAGAAGCCAAGCTGGGAGGGACTACGGTGAGACTGAAAGCAGTTTAAATGAGTAAAATAGTATAATGGCTTTTCACAACAAATAGTTGTGGAGTGCATCTCAAACAGCCCCTCTAACTTCAGTGTAGTCCATCTCTCTGGACAGCCGAAGGACGAGGAGCAAGATGTATCCAGGATCTTGACTCACTGAAATGAGCCAGTTCCATCTTTATTCCTGGGTTAGTATGGTTCCTCTCTGGGTTGTGTTTCGTTCCTGTGTTGAGCTGCCTGAAAAGGACTGTTTTCTCCTGGTATTTTCAGGTTTTGTGTACAGTTAGTACACTAAATACTGCAGTATATTTAGTAAAAGAGCACCAGTTACTGAGATGTGTTGGAAAACATCACTCCCAGATCTAAGAGCAGTCACAGACTTCTTATTCTCTTCCCAAAGCATTCAAATCAAGACATGTATGTATGTATGTTTAGAGAACATACATGAACTAGGAAAAACCCTAGACATTAGTTAGGCTCCTAATCTCTGACATGGACAGGCTTCCTGTCACCAGCAACCAGTCCTATCATGGTTATGTTGTTTGAATCCATTTCTGCTAAATGGCAGACCGGGCTGAAATAGTTCCTAGGAAGGGGAATAATGTAATAACAAGTGATTGGGTTATTAAGAGCCTTGTTGTATGTGACAGTGGAAAAAAAACGGGGTTGTACCCTCATATGTCATCTAAAAGTTAGTACTATGAGCAAGATGTTTTCATATCCTTTCTGCTACTTTGAGAGAGATCAAAATTTATCACAGCTATCTTCATTTTACTCAGTTAATAATGAATGATCAGTGAAACATTTTGGAATTGGAAAAGCTATGATTCATATAACCTCTGCTCTGAAAGGTTTTCAAAGTTTAAAATGTACAAAGAGATATAAAAGTAGCTCTGTCTTTTGCACAATGTGTAAAAGCCAAGAAATGATGTAGGAGAGCTGAGAAGTTTTAATTGAATAACACAGTTTGTGAGGTGGTCAGGTTTGATTTTCTGATAATCAGATTGAGTTTCATTGTTCAGCATTTGCACAAGTTCTTGAACAATGAAACTCTTTCCACTGAAAGGCATCCTTTTATGATAGTGGTGTGACTGTGTGAATATGGTATAACTGCAGTCTTTAACTCATGGGGAAGGTGCTGTGAGAAAAGCTGTGTTTCTTCTTCTTTATTAGAACTGATAGAAGATCCAAGATGTGAGAAAGAGTCCAAAGTCTTGCTCAACTCTTTATGGTTAACAAGGAATCCAGAAACTTTGCCATAGCATTCCTGTTATGCGCACACCTCTGATAAGTCTGCACTAAGAATAAAGGGTCAAATTCTCTGCTGGAATAAACGCCCAATTTCTTTGGTGTCTGTAGAGCTTCCTGTTTCAGCAGAGCCCTTGGTTACTAAAAGCTGAAGTATAGAGACTTATCTTTACCCCTCCAAATTGTGTAGTCAGTGTTTGGAGACTTTTTTTACCTTTGAGCCATTGCCCAGAAAGAAGTATGATATAATGCATGCATGACTTCTTCATGAAGCTCCAGCTTTCAGAGCCTGAGAGTGGAGAATTAAGTGTCCCAACCATTCTGTGATTCACATAGATTATTCTATTATAATAATTGTAATTTCTATTGCATCATTTTCAAATGAGAAATCTTGCATAAGGAAAGACTGGACATGCTGGACCACTGTTCTGGACCAGTATTGTGGTCCATGTGTTTTTGTATTGTTAGAGCTACTTCTTTTGAACTTTATGGACAAAGATCCATTTTTCTGACCACAGCACAAGTCAAACCACAAGAAGAATTGAAGAATTTTATCTCCCATTGCCTGTGTGACCTTTTCCAGCCAGAGTCTATTCCGTGGCCTCTCCCAGGGATGCACTGCCTGCGTGTCATGCCACCTTTCTTCATTCCTGCAGTGCTTCTATGGCTTTTCTTCCCACCCAGCTCTGGTGGTCTTTTAGTGCAGTACTTAGAAGATAAGCTTCTCTCATAGTTCGGGTGTCTCATCAGACAGGCCTTGCCTTGCTCTGTGCAGTGACGTGCAGCACTTTGCTTTGAAGGACGAGGAGCTTCACAGAGGAGCTGAGTTGATCCTTCCCAGCTAGCTTAACTGAAAGGTAGTGACTACAACCACCAGCTCTGACATTTCAGCCCTCCAGTCCTCATTCTGTTCTCTGTCAAAATTATTCCCATAACTCCCTTCCATCATAAAAAAGCAAGCCTGAAAGCAAAGAGGAATAAAACATAGAGTGGTTTACAATTGTATACTAGGAATAATTAAACTTTTAGTGAAAGGCCTCTGTCATTTCTCTGTTTTTACTCACCATGAGGAGGACAGCATGTCTCATCTCTATGGGGTCACATAAATGACTTGATTACAGGGCATGTTGCAGAGCTGAATCTGGGCACTTGGAATTTCCATGCTGTTTTCTTAAGGTATTTGTATAACAGGGAAAAAGAGGGGGAAAAAAAGCCCTGTGCTTAGTTCCTCTTGTTACGATGTGGATATATTCTCCACACATTTGCAAATAGAGTAAAGAACAAGAGTTCTTCAGCTATTTAAAGTCTTTGAAAGAAGAAAGGCAGTTTAGATTACCAGCAGCCTACAGTGTGCGTGGCACAAAAATGTCACTTTTAATGGCAAAGTTCAGGATAAAACTGTGTCAGCTAATTTAATCATTTACCATGAAATACCAGTTATCTTAATCTTACATGTAGTCCTTAAGTCTGCATATTTTTGTGTAATTGAATCCTGACCCTAAAAGGGAAGAAGCAAGGAATTTGCTTTTTAGTGAATAGTTAGGCTCTAAATGTTCCTGTTTATAGATTGTATTTGTGGCATTGTCAGACATTTTAATACTGAGAAGCTAATATTTCTGATGAGTCTATTTTTTCTCTGTTTCATATTTGTTTTCCATGCTGCAGAAGTCAAACTAGTATTTGGTTTCTATGGAACTTAGACGAGTTCTCTGGAAAAAGTGCAAATATTGTTCCCAGAGAACTTAAGGCAAATAAATTAGTATCTAACCCAGATGACACATTTTATTCATGTGGTTTGCTTCCCATCTAGATACCTGACGTATTACTTCAGCAGCAAATTCAACAAGGCCAAGATGTCTTCATTTTCCTTCAGAGCAAGAGCTGTAGGAGCAGTGTGATGGAAGTATTGGTCTTCTGTGGCCAGCCAGAGAAAACCCATCAACAGCTGTGATGAGCAGAGCAGACATGGGGAGACAGGAGGCAGCTGAAGCCAAAGAGGACCCACGCCTGGAGCTGTGTGTGTGTGATTGGAGCAGAGAGAGGCCAGGACCCAAGGAAATCCCAGCAGCAAGGGGAAAAAACAGATTGACTCTCAGTGACTCATTTAGCTCCTGGATTGGACAGATCTCTCCCCTGCTGGCAATTTGGCTGAGCATCAATGGACAGATACCAGGATGAATAGCTTAAAATAATTAGGGGTTGGGAATCTGCAAAACTGCTAGCCATCCAGTTCTTTACTGTGCAATATGAGGCACAAAAAAGAAATTACATTTAGGTTATTAAATATTAAGTCGGTGGATTTACCTCCATTTGGTCCAGAACAGGAAACTGGCTGAAATTCAACTTTTATATCAGTGTGTTGATGGTCTGTTTATCACTGAACAAGTGAGTGCTTTTTGGCAGGTCAGGCTCTTTGACACATGGGGCAAATGTGTGCTTAATTTCTCCCAAACAGAAGAATTAATGTAATAATAATTAACACAGATGAGAACAGAATGAAATCAAGTACAGTCTAGAGTTCAGTTTAATGCCAGGCATCTCACATTTGGGGGGTTCTGGGACCAGAGTTTTTCTATGGAAGAGAGAGAGGGTTTTGCCGTGGGTGCTTATGGGAGCTGGAGTGGGCCTTGAATGCAGAGGCAGAATTCCTTGTACTTTCTGTTTAATGCTCAAAACCAGAAGCAACAGGCTCATTTAGTATCAGTAAAGGTCAGTTAAAATTATAGAGACATCCTTTGGAGCAAATCCTCTGCCTTGTATTTGCATATTTATGAATTAGAGATTATGACAGGCTATTTCATTTATTAGAGCAGCACCGCTATAGTTAATAGTCTGTCAGTATTTCCATTATAAACCCCGTTTTTCAGTGGTTTAATATCTCAGCCATTTAAAATCACATCAGGATGCAAGCTGCTCCTGTGCTGTTGGCCAGGTGCAGTTTTTTGGTACAGATTATTTTCAGTAATGAAATACTGTTCATCATATATGCAAATGAGCCATAACATTTCTGCTGGGGGGACATAGCAAAGTGCCCAAGTTCATTGTGGCTTTGTTTTCCTTTAGGAAAGAAGGGAAAAGAGGGATTTATCATGTCAACTGGAGCTTCATGTTTGAAGAACAGCTTCTCAAGCACCTGCTTTCAGAAGAAACACTGGTCCTCAATGTGAAATCAGGTTGCTGTGTGCACACAAGGTATACCCACAAGGATGGATCCCCTGTCCCTCAGAAATTGCTTCTCTGCCAGTCATGGGAGAAGCACACCAGGTAAGAAAGCAGTGAAAATAAGAGCCCTTAGAAGTAACAGAAACCCCCATTGCAAATTCAAAACCCTGGCCTCTCTTTAAGTGTCTTCCTGATGCAGAGAAGTGCACTACTGTGCTGACTTTACTGCTGGTGTTTGGGGTAGGAAAAGGGGATTGCTGAGGTTTTGGGGAGTTGTGAAGCTACCTTGCATGTGTCCCTGAACCTGAACAGTAATGTTTACTTCAGCAGTCTCGCATCCTGCTCCTTCCAAACAGCCTGGATTTGCTTTCATAGAGGTATTGGTTCACTAAGAACCTGTCAGGGGCAAATGTTTAGATTGAAATGCCAATTTTTAATTTATCAGGGCAGCAGAAAGTTACCCTTCAGTGAAAAAGGTGGTCTTGCACTATAACCTCTTGTGCCATGAAAAGAGAAACAGTGCAGTAAGAAACTCCTGGGCAGTGATTTGTTCTTCCTTTATGGCCTTGAAAAATCATTTGCTGCCACAGTGCCTGAAAAGTTAAAAATCAAATTCATGAAGAAGAAAACAAAGCAATGAAGTTATGTGCAAAATGTTTGTTGCTCTTTACTGTTGCCCAGCAAACACATGGCTGGAGGTGAGGACACAGTCCATCTTTTCCATCGTAAAGGGCTATACGCACAGCTGGGGATTCCAGAGAAACTAACAGTAGCAGGTCAGAAACACTATTGAAGCATCATGTATGATCCACTTGGTACGCAGCAGCATAAAACTATGCCCTGGGCAAGATTCAGGGCTTGGCCTCTGTGCCACCTTCTGTGGATTGTGACTAAATTCAAATGAACAAGTTTAGAAGTAAGACATGGTTGCAACAAGAAGTGTGTGATCTTAAAGACTCCACATCCAAATGGTGAGCAAGACTTTGCATCTGGCCTCTCATGTCTATTGTGAGAACCAAGAGCCCAGATCACGATCAAGACACTCCAACTGAACTTGTGGAAAATCTGTTCCAAATCCAAGGGGCTTAGGCTCATCAGTACACTTTGAAACACCAGTATTTGGGATATTTTTTTAGGTAATTGCTCACTTTAAATTGCATATTCCAGATTCCTTCCAGAATTGCCATTGTGAGGAGCAATCTTCCTTCCTCAGGCATGTCACAGTGCTTTTTCCGCCAAATATTAACTCTAGTCATGATAAGCGATCATAACTCAGAAGTAGGCAGAAATTCTAACTTGAATACAGAATTACTTGAACAGCTTTATAAAGCAGGTGGAACCCAGAGTAACTGTGGGGGAGAGAGGCTCTGCCAAATGTGTGTAAAATGTGTGAAGTACTCTGTGCTGTCTGCTGGAAGTTAAGTCCGTGCTTAGTAAGCTGTATGAACAGCATTGTTCGTATATTTGTTATGTTTTGGATTCAGTTTGCAGTGACATAAAATCTTGCATCACCGATGTGAGTGCATCTTTGAATATTAAAACCACTAATTATTATGTAATTAGTCAACAGGATGTGTGTAATTGTGTAATACCAGCATTCTTGGGTGCGGTGAAGCATGCAGGTAGAAAGCCAACACTCATCTAGACGGAGTATTATGAAATTACGCAACATGCACTCTGGGTGGGTACTCTAATTGTATTTGACATTTAAACAATGGCTACATTAGCAAAATCAAACTTTTTCTTTAAAAAGTATCTTCCCACAGGCTCAGATCATAGTAGTTGGTGGGGATAATGTTGCCCAAATAGAGAGTCATCTGTCTCCCAAGGGACCCAGGCTTCTTCATGAACATACAAATAGGAGTCAGAAACCAGGCATAAAGAGCCCTTCATCCATTCGTGGCAAGAAGCCACCCCAAAACAGACATGTGACAATTGCAGAGTCATGCATCAGAAAAACTGAATGCAGAAAATTAACAGGAAGAACTTTCTGTCTCGTGAAGAATCACATGAGATTAACCAGAACTGTTACATTTTTACCACTTAACAGGCATCAGGACCATCCTTAAACCTGGTGGAAACAGAGCCGCAAGAGTGAATCCGATTCTTCTTTGAACTTACCCAGGAACATCTAGGTTACAGCTATCAAATGTCTTGAGCATTTTAGTTAACTCTAAATCTCTGCGAAGACCTTCACTGGGGCCAGCCCTACAGCCATGGTAAGATTTGCAGTACAGACAAAAAAGGTGGATCGTTCTTTTACATGGCTCACCAGTATTTTCTCTCTTTTGGTATGGATCCAAGGTGAAAAATCCAGGAGAAGAATGGAAAGGTAAAAATTCCAACACCAAACAAAAACCGAAAACCAATAAACCTAGGCTGTGACTCATTATAAATGTAAAATGTTAGAGCCTAAAGCTGGGTTTTTTTCATGTGCCTGGGTGGAGAAGGGTGAGGTGCCCTCTGAGGATGATTTTATCTTTGACTTTTGAGTCTGAAGATCTTGGATGTGGTTTGGCAAGTTAATAAACATATTTGTGATAAAGTTGAACTCCTGTCTGGAAATGTTACATACAGAGATGTAAGAAAGCTTAAGGAGAAAACTGCAAATGCTGAAGGAAGAATCAGCAGTGCTCAGAAATGAGGTTAGAAACTGCGGACAATTAGCTACTAGATGACTCCTACTAAATAAATCATCAAAGACTTGATGACTGCTTCCAGGTTTCCACAACAATATTAGCTCATTGAAGCAGCCAGAAAGATGGTAATTTGGCCAAAGTTTTAGGAATTTGCTATTCTTGTTTGAATTAACCAGCAAGGCTGATGTATACTCTATTGCCAAGCCTATAAAGCAGGGCCTTCATGCTTCCAGGGAAGATACTGTATTTATTGAGCAGGATCAAGGGCCCCATGACATGGAAAATAAGCTTCTTTGTGTTAAATGAGAGCTGCATGGGAAACAAAAACAACCTGAGCTTGTCATGAAATCTCACATCTTATTTCAGCACTCAATAAAGCACTTCGCTTGTCCAGTTTAATAGAGAAGCACAATTTCTTCTTCCTGTATGCCTCCACAAATCAGATCTAGCTCTGATCTCATTTAGAGCTTAATCCAAGACCCAAAGTAAAAGGAAAATATTGCTGTTGCTTTCAACAGGCATCTGGTCAGTCTTGTACCATGGTTTTACTTAAGTGTAAATTGAGTGCTGAGTTTCTTCCAAGGAAAAGAGGGGTAAGTGGTAAGAAATGGAAGTCTGAATGCTCAACTTTCCACTGTTACTGCTGATAGGACCTATCCTTTGGCTTGGCAAAAACTTGCCAATTTATCTGGCTTTTCTGCAGGGCCGATTGGTACAACAAAGTGCTCACCTTGACCTTCTTTATTGCTACATCCAGGCAGCTCACCACGGTTGGAGCTGTTTTACTGCTTGAGATTTACTTGTGTCCCTGGTGTGTTGTGATAAGCCTCTGAATGTCACTGCTTTGATGGTTTTGTGCCTCCCAAAGACTATCCAGAGGTTCAGTGAAGGCAAGTAGGTTTTGCTTTGATTGAAAAGTAGATTGTATTGTGTCACTGTAATAAATGGCAATATGAAAAGTGTTAGTTGAATTTAACAGGAAATTGGAATGTTTCACTTGTCACAAGGCAAGTTTATAGCATGGACTTCTGACATTGCTCATAGTAGGGGAACCTCACCCCATGTTGAGGGCGAGCTCAAGGCCCAGTTATCGTGCAAATGCAATTTCAGCTATCTTCAGACTAAGACTTAAGTGGTGCATAAGCCTCACACACTCTCTCTGTGCAGGAGTGTAGAAAAAAGGTAACCTGATTTAGAAAACACTAGGGAGAAATACTGAAGTTTTACACACCAAAAAGGCTAATTAGAAATGCTTTTCTTTTATAACATGTAAGCCAAGCGTATTGACATTAATTATATAAAATACTTAGGGTTTGGAATAAACTACTGAAGAGCACAGATGTATACCAAATTCTATGCAAATGAATGTATGCGACTGTTTTCAGGTAACATGTTTATTTATAACAATAAGCTGTATATATGGGTTTCTTTTTAATGGGTAGAACATCATAAAAGCTCGCTCTCACTCTCTCTCTCTCTCGCTCTTATTCAGTGTAGTGAGATAGTTACATCTGTTCAGCACAGCCTAGCATGCATTCCAGGAGCTGAGAACAGGTTCTTCCCATACTTAGAATCATAGAATAGTTAGGGTTGGAAAGGACCTTAAGATCCTCTAGTTCCAACCCCCCTGCCATGGGCAGGGACACCTTACGCTAAATCATATCACCCAAGGCCTCGTCCAACCTGTTCTTGAACACTGCCAGGGATGGAGCATTCACAACCTCCCTGGGCAACCTATTCCAGTGCCTCACCACCCTAACAGGAAAGAATTTCCTCCTTATATCCAATCTAAAAAAAAAAAATTGATCTCATCAGGAATCTGACTAAGAATCTGTTTAAGTGCTTGTGCCTTTTCATTAAGATCTTGGAATTCTGTTTCTGGTCTTTCAGTCATATACTCTTCTACATCATCAGCTGCTATACGCAGAAGAGACTCTGTGAAGTTCACATCCACACTTTTTTTCTCCAAGATTTTCATAATGATGTCTTGTGTAAGACCTGGATTTTCTTTTTCAGCCTTAATAAAAGCTGCTCTCAGTGTCTGAGCTGCAGATAGATTTACTCCTTCTAGCTCATTAAAGACAGGGTACATAACAGCATAGAGAGGCATGGAAACCATAGAAGTGGTCTCTGCTTCATTCTTCATCTCTTCCATTGTCATCCTCATTCAAAGACCCACTTCTCAAGGAAAACACTATAGAAGCAAAAAACTCCTCATTCACTGAAATGTTTCTTCTTTCTCGTCATTGTGCCCGAATACTTGAAGAACTTGAAAAATAAATTGTCCTCCCCCCAGCCCACAGAGCCCTCAAAGCTCTTGAGTGAGCTCCACCGCCACACCAGAAGCACAAGTGAAGAGCTTGAGTTAGTAGCACTCTTGTCAGCTTTCCTAGAATTGCATCATGGTAACTAGGAGCAGAATTCATTTTCCTCTGGTGGTAATTTTCCTTTGGTTTCAGAAATCCTAATGGAATTCATAACTGCATTTGTATTTTTCAGTCTGTGTCCCTGAGCTTACTAGTGACAGAGGTGCTTAAAGGAAATGCTGTGACTGTGATCTGCTGTGTTGCCCATTAGTGTTATCAGTAGAGACTCTTAATAACATTGGGAAGAAAACTTCATCTATCCCTTCTTTTACCCTGGTTGGCTGCAAAGAAATTCTCTTGATAAGTTTACTTCATGGTGGAAGAGTTCTTCTACATCAGGGCCATGACAGGCAAGCTCAGCAGGCTGAATCGCCTCCACTTCGAATGCTTCTATACCTGTCCACTATTCCCTGCTCCTTCCATCTTAGGCACTGGCCTACACGTGAAAACACTTCACTTTCCAGGACAAGTTTCTTTACTGAATCAGCCAAATAATTATCTAAGGATACTCCTTAACATTAGCTGAGATGTCTAGTTTATGTTGGAGCTGCTCTGTGGTCATTGTAGATTGTCACCTGGCTGGGCTGTACTGGAACTGGCAAGCTTCCTGGAACCTGCTCTACATTCTCCAAACCATCCTACAAATGCCAAGGCTGAGCACTTTTGCTCTTAGAAACACCCATCTGCAGGGGAAGATGTTGATAGTGAATACTTACACTCTCTCATCACCAGCAGAGAATGTTAATGTTGCTAAAGCTGGTTCAGGTTCCTTGAATTCTCCTAATTTACCTAACAATCCTCTTACCATTTCATAGGTGTTTTCAGATCTACTGTGTTTGCACAAGTTCCAGAAAGCTCATGGTAAAGCAGTTGCTTTTACCTCTCAGATTCAAGCCCATTAAAGGATTTGACGAAAGCTGTTCAGTGCTGTGGGCAAAGAACAAACGTGATCCATTTAGGTGAGTGCAAGGATCATTTCAGACCTCTGAAAAGTAGGAAGAAGTTTCTTTGTACTCTATAATGACAGCAGCAATCTCTATGCATTCTCGGGAATTGTTAACAACTGGCCTCCAGTCTAGCTTGAAGATTTTAGAAACCCCACCAGCTACCAACAGGTCTGGACAAGATTGCTTAAGACACACAGATTGCTGGGAGGGTACATTACAGCAGTGAAACTGCAGCCTTTGACCTTTGTTCTTATACTTCCACTTCTTAACATTCACTACTGGTAATTAATAGTGTTGGGACAGTTGTTTTTTTGTTCATCCTAGTGTGCTTGGTCTTCGTTTTTTATATTTACATAGGTTTTGGTAAGGGTAGAGACAGCTTCTGTCCTAATTGCACTGTCATATGGAAAAGTAGCAGTTTATATTGACCCTGGTCACCAAGGATACCCTTCTGGAAAGAGGCACCTCTGAGACATGGATCCATTGAGTTGGCTGATGATAGAAGCAGCGCTTGTAGCAGAAGCCAGCTCGGAGTTGCATAGGTTTTACTGGCAACTATATGTGTGAAAGTGTTGCAGGGCGGGAGCACTGGGATACTATAAGTTGGTTGTGAAGTTGGAGTGAAAGCTTTTACATATAATTTCAGCTGTTGGAGAGGCATATGGTTCTGTTAGTAGCATATTCTTTACATATAGATCAGCCTTTTAAACACCTTCCTGAATCTGCTTTGGATAAAAATGTATGTAAACCGACCAAACCCCTCAGCTTTTGCCTTCGGTGTGCAGTCAGATTAGGAGGAAAAGGAGCTGCTGCACCTGTGAAATCAAATTTGGCTCAAAGATAATTTAGGGTGATCATAAAGGTGAAAGTTCAGAGTCATTCTAACCTGGTGTGGTGCCCGTGCAAAGCGCATTGACCTCCTGTCTGACTTCTGCTGTCTGACTTTTTGTTCTTGCTTGAAACCTAAAATTTGGTTTCAAATAAAAATTGATTCCTACCAGGTTCATATAATACAAGTACTTTATTGAATTCTGACTGAAACAGCATTGCTCAGAAACTGGGGGCCATGTCCTGGCCTTGTGACATGGGGCCAGGAGTGTTTTGCAGGATGTGACAGTTTCCAGACCACAGGCAACTCTGTCTTTAGGGGAGGGTGAAGGAGGTGGGCACCTACCCTAGAGAGATGTTACAGGCAGCGAAAAAAGCAAAGTCACAAATGGAAACTGTGGATTCGTTTCTAGCACTAATGGTTTTCTGATGCAGTTTTCAAGTTCTGTTGCTAGGATGAGAGGCATATTTTTCAGGCATTCCAAGGGAACCAGAATAGATGTGGTCAGCTTTGCAAGGAGAAACTTACACTCCAAGGAAGGTGACAGCGAGGTGGGAGAAGAGGAGATGCCTGGGCAAAAGGAGGGAGGAAGGCAGGCTCATGACAGGGGGAACTAGATGATTTTAAGGTCCTTTCCAACCCTAGCTATTCTATGATTCTATGGAGGTGGCCTGGCTGCAGCAAGGCATACAGGGAGCAGTGGGACTGCTGGTGAAGGAAGAGACTGGTTAGGATGTATCTGGAGGCCATAAAATTGGTGCTGAGGGGTGAGATGCTGTAATCTCCTGTCTAAAAAGAATATGGCAGAGAAGGAAAACAGTAAAGCTCCTGGTGTGGCATTGGTGGGGCACAGGGAGGAATAGGGCCACCACACATCCCACCCCAGAATGAGTTGACCTGGCCGCAGCTCCAGGACTGAAGAAGCACATTGCCTCCTGGTTCATGACATTATCTCAAAACAGTAAGAGAGAAGCCTCAATCTCTTACTGTTTAAGTGGGAAAACAGGATCTTAACAGCTACCTCCTCTGAAAAATCAGTTCAGTTCCTGTCAGGGGTTTTACCTGGGGTTCTCCTGGAGGCCAGTTCTGCCCCATAGGTGACAGCTCTGCCTCTGCTTGAGCCTGGCAGGGCAGTGAGCATGCCAAGCACCTCAGGGCAATGCAGGGGCACCCCAGAGAGGGAGGTTTGTGCCAGTTAAGTAGCAGCACTTTGGTGGGTTTTGCAGCCCACAGTAACCTCCACAAGACCTGCACTGAAAGAAAAGTATTTGGGGATTTGTGGTGGAGGCTGGAGGCTGATTTATTTGAGCTCTTCCTTCTCTGAACATCGAGTGCATTCCTCCTCTAACTCCCTTTAGAGACTGTGTCATCAGCTGCCCAGGCTGGGCAGCCCAGTGTCAAAGGGAAAAAGGAGCCTTTTGCCCAGCACTGTCATACCATTGAGGCCCCAAATCTGAGCCCTGTAAAATGTGAGAAAATGAGAGATTCGATTATCCATATGGATCACTCTGGATTTATTCCAGATTGCTTCATTAATAGCAATCAAAGACATCACTTTAATGGATTTTTTATCCTCAAAATTGTGATCATGAGAAATTTGTTCTGGCTATTGATTTTGAAAAGGCTTTTGATTCTCTTCAATAGTCTTAACTTATTTCAGATTTAGGTAACAGTAGGATTTGGTCTTAAATATGTTAGATAGGTCAATCTCCTTTATTCAAATCCACAGTTATATTAAAACTAATGACCATAGTTTGAAGATGATTTATATACTGGGCTTAGACAGGAGAGTCCTTTTTATCTTGATACTTTTGCTGTTACAGAGAGACCTTTGTTTTGGGAGAAATCAGTGTTTTTAAGAGAAAAGTCAGTGATGTTTTTCATTCTGCCCTTAGTTGGAGAATATGTTATATTTTTAATGAAGATTTTTAGATATTATGCAGAAAGTCACTGAATGTTCAAGTTTCTTCTTTGCTAATTGGGGTAAAACTCTTAAAGCCATTAGGCGATTTAAATGTAGCTTTATTTGAGCAATATCCTTTATTGGATCCCCCATTATCCTTTAAACATCTTGGTGTGCAAGGGGATAAAATTAGAAAGAATTTGTTTGCTTTAAATTGCCAGCCTCTGCTTGATAAAACTATTAGCTATTTAGCTAATTGGACTGCTCTTCCATTATCATTAATTGGCAGAATTGATACAATTAAAATGGGGGCTTTATCTAAAGTGTTTGTGTTTTTTTTTTCTGAGGTATTCCCATCAAGTTCCCTGACATGCTGAGGGAGCTTTACATTCTGCAATTAGTTTTGGTTTCAGGGTTAGAGGTAAATTTAAGAACCATTTTGAAACTCTTCAGCTTCTCATAGAGTCAGCTGGCCTGGCTCCTGCTAATTTTGGTGGTGTTTTTGGCTGCCCTGGTACAACATGTTGTTTCATGATTTATACAGTCCCCAGCATTATGTGGCTGTGGAGTGCATGGGGCAGTGCAACCACAGGCTGAGCAAAATCAGGCCCTCAGAGCACACCCTTTGCAGAAGGTCACTGCAAGGCTTGCTCCCAGGGTTGTGTCCAACAAGGTGCTAAACACCCATTATTCCCTGACCCACCAAAGCCTTTTAACACAGCCATAACTTTTAAGCATGCATACAGGCCCAATGACGCCAATTAGCTTACTCATACCAGTCAAGTTAAACAAAGGCTGTGCTTGGTTGGGGTCACAGTAATCATTACCTTGTTTGAGACTCTCAGGTGACCCCATTGCAAGCACTGCTTACACCTTGGCTGTGCTCTGAGCTGATGGTACCCTCCAAATGAGCAAGGGGTAGGCACTGGGCCTTGAGGGGAGGTTCTGCCAACCCTTCTCTTCCCATGTGGTCAAAGCGTCAAGAAACTGCACCCCCTGCTCCTGCCATCCCTGGTGGACATGCCATCTTCTGTAAGGTGCTAGTATGAGTTGTGCGTCTCCCTCCTAACACTATGATTCATGGCAGCCATTAGCCCTCAAATAAATGAATGGGCCATAAAAAAATTAAAACCAAATCATGCCTCTATCAAGGGGAGGTCTTGTTGACACATAGGGCCTCCATTGCCAGAATTAGTCATCTGGGTCTGCCTTTTGGACCAGCAGCTAAGAAAAGCAGAGGATGATTAGTTGGGCAGGACCAAGAGGATGTCACCCCTCCCATGCAGCTGGCCAGAGTGGGTAGTTTCTAAATCACACTATGAGGGCAGTGGCTGTATCACTGAATACCACCACTGCCTCTGCTTTATCTCCATCATAATTTTATGGAGTGCTGGGGTACCACATTTTTACTTCAGCACCCAAACGTGCTTATGCTGGGACTTCCTTATCTGGCAAGCCATGTATAGCTGGGCCTATTGTCATTCAAAGCCATTTAAATTGTATCTAAAATATAAAATTGTTTTATACAAAATGTTTTTATTGTTTTATCTATAAGATATATGCAAATATAATTATATATTATTTCAACTGAAAAAAAGAAAAATAAATCTCATCCATTTTCATAGACATGACCCCATTTGTACCTAACAGGTATGAGCACTGGAGCAACCTTGATGCAATACTGCCCTGCTTAAGTCATTTGAGTCACTGTAGTTTTTAGACTACGCCAAAGTCATTTCATGAAACACATCATGCTTCATGGGTTAATCCTGATTTAGCTGTGATGCTTTGCTTTTGGGTATTATCTAAATTGTTTTGCCCGTCTCCATTTATTCTGTCTATCATGAGTATCATTCTACATGGGTTTCACTCATACATTTATTTGTATTTAAATTATGCATCTCTTAAGGAGATAGACCCATCAAGTGATAGAGTACCCGGTGGCACAAAGACTGAGGCATTGTTTACTTTTGCATAAAAAGCCATGAAGATGGAGCACACAATTTATAGGATACTAATGAATTATTTGGATGTTTGACCTTAAATCAGACTCAATCCAGCTAAGCCTGGTAGCCAGTGGAATTGAAATGTAATGGATAATAATCCAAGAGGCAACCGTATTGTAGGTCTAGAACCAAAACCCCTTAGAATAAAAGACTAAAAGAAACTACATCACTGCAGTAAATATGCTGATCCTGTGCTGATTTATATTTCTGGATTAATTGCAGTAACTAAGAAGCATCACACTCCAAGTGTGAAACTTGCATGAAGGAGATGAGAATCAAGCCCAGAGGGAACAGAGGAGCTGCAATGCAGGAACCAGTCCTTCCTGTGAAACATTTAAGGTATGTTAGGGCCAAAACCTCCTTAATGCAAGCAGTGCTGTTTATTTGCTTCTGTCAGCCGTGAATTTGGCTCATTGTCACAGGTACAAGGAGAGTCCAGAATAAGGGGCGTTCCCAGGCTGAAACATTACTGTAACACCTTTTCCTCATTTGAAAGTAGAGATATAATTCTGTATGTCATTAACTAAGACAATAATAAATTAATACAATAGCCAAGTAATAGTGCTGTAATGCTTTCATGTATGAATTGGAATGGGAATACTGAGCTTTTCATTTCATGGTTGAAAAATACATGAGTTGACCCAAATATTAATTTCTGCATTTCAATCATTTACATATCATGGGTCAATAATCATTTCTTGCACAAATGACTTTTCAAATGAGAAGCAGTATATTGTAATGGTCTGTCATATTTACAAACATCTCATTGTTTTCCTAACTTAGCACTTAGTATTTAAAATATACTGTTTGCCAAATACAATAAAAAAATGTCTCATGTAAAATGCAGAGACTGTTCTCTTTTACTATTGTCCATAATTTATAATGTTCATAAACCATGGAGTGGCATGCCCCAGCCCATGGGCAGCCCAGGCCCCAGTTTTGGAACTGGCATGGTTTGTCAGCATTGGTTCAGGAGACCTGACACCTCTCTCTGCTCTTTCCTGACCTTAAAAATCTCACCCCTTTGAGGAGTAGTCCAGCTGAAGATTCAGCACTGTCAGAAGCTCTAATGGTGAGGGTTTTGTGAAGTTTAATACATCTCAAGATGTCTTTAGAGCATGCAGTAACATCCAGCAAAAAGCCTAGGGTATCTTTTTTCAATTACTTTGCAAAGCTAAAATAATATAAATAACCTTGCTTTTTACTTACTAGTATTGAGCTTAGTCCATCATTTTGGGCTGTTCATTGTTTCCTCGTATTCCAGCCCTTTATTAGCCAGCATATCCCAGCAGAAACCTTGTGTCTTGGAGTAAAGAGTGCTCAAGTCCTGAATTAATCAGGGACTAGTGCAACATATATGTGCTGCCCAGCAAGATGAATTTACACATCTGCCTTTCCCCCTAATTATAATTCCAGAGGTTGAATGTCAACAGCATATGGGTATATCCTCATAGAGGCATGCAAACACACACATAGAGGCGCGCACACTGTACATAAATCTCTCTTGGCTTATCTGTTGCTGTCTTTAATTTGTATACTTCGAAATTGAGTGGTGAGGTCATTTATTAGACTGTTTCTGTGAGTTTTATGTAGTGATAAGAAAGCAGTAACATGCAATTTGTTTTTATAGAACTCACTTTTGTAAGTATGATCTAATATTTCCTTTCTTTAACTGAACAGTGAGGGAGAAGAGCTTTCAGAGCTATCTAAGAGTTAACTGGCTACATTTCAACTGTCACCATTGTCTTACATCTACATAGAGATGGGAGGAGAGCCAGAGAGGTGTAAGTACAGAAGGCCACTGGGAAGAAAACATTTGTAAATAGAAATTTCTGCTCAGAAGCCTCAGAGCAGATCTTCACAGTTTGTCTTGATTTTCTCTTTCCCTATTTTTTAAACACAATGTGCGGTGGAAATGATTGTTATTATCCGAAGGACCTTACTTGCTGGCTCGCTGCATCTCTGTTTATGAAATGCCATAACAAAAGTGAGCTCACGCTTGTGTGCTTCCAATGCGTGATGTTCCTGTGTGCCAGATGGGCACTTTCATGACTGTATGAGCGTGGATTATTTCATTTCCTACATCTGGGACTCCAAATGGCTGCACAGAATGCCACAGGAGAGACGCACAGATCTTCAGCTGGGGAAGCCTACCTTCACAGGGGAACCAGCTACATCAGAGGGGATGGGGCAGAGAAGCCCCGAGTGGTATCTGAAAGTTCACATAAACCAGAGCCACAAGGGAAACCTTTAGAACCAGGAACAAGACAAAAATAAACAATAACTAATGCTGGATGTCAGCTGTGGAGAGGGGGGAGGGAAAATAAACCATAAGCAGTTTCTTGTCTGGCCACAGAAGATGTGTTTGGAATGCTGTTTTGTATTTCAGCTCAGAAACTCTGCTGTGACCTTCAGATATCGCTGGGTGTTACAAATTCTACAGATAGCCAGAGAGAAATATCCCAAGGAGAGCTGGCATATACCATGCCATGCTAGTTAATGTTGACTGTGTATTGCTCACAGCCCATTCCAGAACTACAACTAGGCAGACTTATAAACGCTGCAGAATCCTACAGTAATAGGAATGCTACAGTTTGTCGTAAAGCTATTGCAGGATTTGGGATAATTACTTGTTTGTTTGTAGGATAAAAGGGTGCTTTGCTTTTTTTTAAGCCCAAAACAGTTAGAGGAGATCCACAGTATAGTGAGGTCCTGGCTTACTACGCTTTTGCAGTGTATGTTGCATTTCAGAGCCAGCAAACAGGAGGACATGGTAAGAAGAGGCAGAACAGCCTGTCCTGTATGTTTGATCGAATTAGCTGTAGCAGAAAAAATATAGTTAAGCCAATGGCTTTCTTAAGATGAAAGAGAGCAATCCCCCAAAAGAAAACAATTGGAAAAAAGTAATGAACAAAAGAAAGTAAGAGCCTGTGACACAAAGTAAGAAAAATAAACAGCAGTTGACTTAACTATTTTGCATAAGATATTTACAAACCACAGCATATTACTGTTTGCTTTATGCATTTTCACATCCTGCTCAGTTTAAAGCAGTAATTTTCTGCAAGGACAACAGAGGAAAAAAAAAATGCTTTACACTGCTTATATTAATTACATTTTTTCATTACCCATCATGTTTTCTACAGGCTTGTGTATTATTACTGTAAAATGTAATGAAACAGAGAAGGAAAAAAGAATGGACTTCTGGGAAATTTTCCAATTCTTGAAATGCAATGTTAATTGAGTGCTATTTTTAGGTCATCACAGACAGAGCTGAACCTATTGCCATCAGTGCACAGAATGGGGACAGCCCAGGTGCAACACAGACTGGTGAGGGTATCGGTTTCTACTGATGGAGGAAAAAGGAGAGAAAGTAACTCCCCAGATTGGTGATTCTGGTTGGGTTTGGGGTAGTTTCTATTTCTCGATGTAAAGTCCTCAAAACAGAAAGGAAAGGGAAGGGTGCAGAGCTAGCATGGGTGCAGGACCCACTGTGACCACAGGCACTCCTGAAGGAGCCTCAGTGACTCCTGTGACAGGAGGGCAGACCAAATGAAAGCGAGAGGGTCTCTCTGGTGTGGTGGCTGACTTCCAGCTCTGGGAGGGAGGGCACTCTGAAAGTCAACATAAAATAAAGTCCCCCAAAATGTATCAGAAATGCTATCCCTTTAATTTATAGATCTCCTAAAAGGCTGCCAAAAATCAATTATTTTAATTTGTATATAGTGCAGCCATGGACTGATTCAAGTCCTTTTGAAGTATTTTGAAACAGCCATTGTACAAAGCCATCCTCTTTCCCATATGCAAAAAAGAAATGAATTGAAAACCAGTTTCTCACAATCGCTTTGATCGCGAGAAAAGACACGCAGGATTCTGAGGTCCCCTGCGAAGTCCTTTAACTGGGTACCTTTACTGTTAGTCCCAAGAATCAGTGTAGCTTTACTGCTCCCTCTATTAAGTGCCTCTTCCCCCAAAGAGAGCAAGGAGGGTGTTTGAGCCCGTAACAGTTTGTGAAGACAAGAGGAAATAGTTACTGGTACTTGGGGGTGGGTGGAGGTTCCCTTTGAAACAGAAGTGGAAAATCTTTGCTGTGCGCTTACCAAGACTGAAAGGAAAGAGGAGAGAGCATCCCACGTGGAGGAAGCCAATGTTATCTCCACTGTTCCTTCTCTCTATTGCACAGCACTACTATAAAAGCAAGAGCCTAACAGAAACATTTCTAAATCACCATGTGTTCTACCCACTTTGGCCCCATGCATGTAACAATCTTGAGAAGTGGTCATGACCATATGGTATACCAGCCAAGTACCAAGACAGTACATCCAATTCTTCTGTTTGTTTTGGTACCGCTGCAGAGTTGGTAGCCAATGTGTAGGTTTAAGAGACACCTCCTCACTTGTATCATCACCAAAGGCATCTTGAGCAGGATCCTGAGCAAAGGCACCAAGCACCCAAATTCCTGAGATGATCTGGTCCTCTTTACCTTGGAACAGATTGCATCCTGGTCTCTTCTTATTGAAAACAAGTTTCTTTGCTTTTCTGTGGTTCTGTTAGTCACTTGAGGGTTCAGGCGCATCCTTTTTCCAAATCAGGTCAAGAATCCCAAATATGCCCAAGGACCACATGAAATAGCAGGTATCAGTGCTCCCCTGGGTGTGGTAGCGTGTCTCTCCTTGACCTGTGCAGTAGCATGGAACTCAGCTGTCCATCATGAACCTGTCTACACATCTTGCCAATCTTCAAATCTCTGCCCTCCCAGTATGTCACATAAGCTGTGACTTATCAAAACTACCACCCCAGTGCATTCCAGGTGCATCTCCCCACCTGTTCCCCAGCAGATCTGACAGTGGTATATAAGTGTTACAGATTTGCGTGGCAAGGCTTAGATGGATAAAAAACAAAGCAAAGCAAAATGCAAACAGAAGAGTTAGTTTGCTCTCCAAATATCTCTAGTGCTAAGATAGAAGCAATAAATCATAAATATAAGCCAACATGATTTTCTCTTATCTGACACACTGAATTAAGACTGCACTTATAGCAAAATTGACAAACACTTCCTTTTAGGAATTCTGCATCAAAGCTATTAACTTTTATAGTCAGAGACCATTTAAAGCCAAGGCAAGGCATGTGCGTTAGCACACACTGCCACACACCCACACACAAGGCATATGAACTGTGATACTCTATTTGCAAATCAAGATGGACATCCTGCTCCTTTCAACTATGCTTGTCCTGCCTCCAGCAGCAGTGCCAGCATTTGGACTTGACTTAGCCAAGCCAGCTTGTTGCAACTTCACCATGGGCTTTAGCTCATTATTGGCTTGTTGGCACTATACTTCATCAAGACCAGTCTCGAGCCTGACAGCTAACCCTACACCGTGACAGACTCCTTTTTATATTTAGATTAGAGTTATTCCCCTTTGCTAGGAAAATTCATCTGAATCCACAGCCCTTCAATCAAAAGTCACAGCATTTTTCCATAAAGGACACAGTTTTGTTCTTCCACAAGGATTCAGTTTTCCTCAGCACCCCAAGTTGTTGTAGACAGCAGATCAGAAATAGCAGGGCTCCTTTCAGACCAGAGCAAGTAAATTTTTTGTAGTGGGATGATAGGAACAAGTGGTGGAGGATAGGGAAGGAGCAAAAGACAAAGCTTGATCCTATTACACCACTCTTACGGGAATGGCTCCCATGTGAGCTAGTCCCTTCAGTATTGAAGCTACTGAGGAAAGGGCAATAAATTAGTTTACTCCAAGTCAATCCCAATGCATAAATCATAGAACCATAGAATCCTAGAATGGTTTGCATTGGAAGGGACCCTAAAGCTCATCCAGTTCCAATCCCCTGCCATGGGCAGGGGCATCTTCCACCAGACCAGGTTGCTCCAAGCCCTGTCCTTGAACACTTCCAGGAATAGGGCAGCCACAACTTCTCTGGGCAACCTGTGCCAGCACTTTACCATACCAAAGGTAAAGAACCCCTTCCTAACGTCTTCCTTTATTCCCTTTTTAAAAATGGGGGCTATGTTTCCCTTTTTCCAGTCAGTGGGAACTTGACCAGAATGCCACAGCTTCTCAGATATGATGGACAGCGACCTATCCATGTTCTCCACCAGTTCCCTCAGTTCCTGCAGATGCACCTCATCAGGTCCCATGGACTTGTGTACCTTCAATTCATTAGATGATCTCAAACCTGATCTGCTCCTACAGCAGGTGGTTCTTCATTCTCCCAGCCCCTTCTTTGCCTTCTGTGACTTGGGCAGTGTAGCTGGACCACAGGCTGGTGAAGGCTGAGGCAAAAAAAATCATTGAGTACCTCAGTCTTCTCCATGTTCCAGGTAACCACATCTGCTGTTTCCTTCTGGAGAGGGCCCACCTTTTCTCTGCTCTTCCCTTTATCACTGATACAACTCTAGAAGCTTTACTTGTTGTCCTTGACATCCATGATGTAATTCTATCAAGGCTTTAGCTTTCCTACCCTGATCCTTGGCTGCTCAGGCAAATTCTTTGTCTTCCTCCAAGGAAGTCAGTATTCAAATGGTAATTCAGACTTGAGATAATGTCCTAAAATACGTGTAGCCACTGATTTCCATGGGAATTTTGCCATAGCTTTCACCAGGACTAGGATTTAATCTCTGGGTGTTTTCATTTTTCCACTTGATTACCTGGCACCCATCCTCTATTGAAAGATGGTCACAGTGCACCTGAAGAATTGCAGTAATAAGCCAGTCAAGGAAGCTTTGCAGGAATGGACCCGTGGAGACTGTAGTCATTTGACTGGATCAATAGGTGGGATTTCATCAGAGAGGGGGGATTCAAATGTCACTTTGAAAATTTCACTCCAGTGTGTTCCTTTTCTGTTTCAGCTGTGTTGGGAATGGACTGGAGATTTAAACTCTGACTCAGAGCAGGAGAAACGAGGATCCATTAATTCTTACAAAAAAAAAAAAAAAGCCATTTCAAGCCATAGCCCTAACATAAATGAATTTGGCATGTTCAGGAGTGGACCATCACTTCCGTGATGAGATCAATGGATACAATTTAAGCTTTGGTAGGATGAGGCCTCAAGCTTGCAGTGCTTAAGTATGTTTCAGGATCTGGGATTTTCAAAAGCCCATGTGTTCCCAACTCCCAGTGGCAGCAAGGAAGCTTTAAAAATCTGAAGAAGGCACAGAACTGCATCCGGAGGTGCTCAAATATCTGTGTAAATCTGTCTCTAATTTATCCAGCAGCCCTGTCCTTCTGGATTGCTTTTGGAACCACAAGCACTTTACATGGCACTACTCTGCAAACTCTGCTCCTTTGGGTAGCTGTGGAATAAAAAGGAAAAAAAACATATTACAGCCCTCAACTGAGAGCAAAAGTGCCATAAGCAGTGATGTGATAGCCGGGATGCTAGAAGATGCTCGATACATTTAATGTCGATAAAGTTAATAATGTCAACAGAGTGCAGGACTGACCCTGGCCTCTCTGATTTGCCTCAGTAGTTCACACCTTAACCCTGTTATTTTCCTCAAGTTTTTTTTACCTTGTAATCTTCAGAATTTTTACCTTGTGTCATCAGAATAGTGTTTACCTCCCAGGCAACTCCTCAAACCCAAGCATAGCCCTGTTTAAGTAGTGGAATTGAGATAAAGAATACCATGCCTAAATGGCATCCTTTGAAAGCAGGCACTGTGCATAATAGGCCTTCCAGGTTCCCATCAGAAGGGCTAGGAGCACACTGGGGGACTGGAAACACTGACTGCAGCCAGTTTCTTTATTTCTACGTGCTAATCCACTTTCTTCAAACAATATGAACATTTGGTGCATTTAGCTCTAAATATGTCAACTACGCCTTTAGGAAAGAGCTTCCAAAACCTAAAATCATCTCTTTAAGATCAAATTCGTTGCCTGAGCTCAAAGTAATTCTTCTCTACACAAATAAATGCACACAACTGTGTGCTTTGCACTGCAGGAATTGTCCTGGTGTAGCACTGTGGTGTCTGTGGAGCCTTGCTAAAAAGCCTGGCCTTCTGATACCCAGAGAGCACTGCAAGTATTAACACATTGTAGAGAGTGGAGGAAAAGAGAAGCGATTATCCCAGAATGTAACAAATCTAAAAATAAATTGGCTTCATTTTCACCTATTGCAGACCAATGGGGGTGAAACAACTTTAATTAGTGTAAGAGGACAATAGGAATGAAATTGGCTTGGCCACAAGATTTTTGCAGGATGACAGTGGTGGTATTGCTGTCCAACTTCAAAGATTTGGAAAGATGCGGCTGCTAACACTGGAGAATAGAAACCTGTTTTTCATCAACTAGGCTGGCCTGACAAATTAAGTCTGTGGAGTCATTAGATTAAGATAAGAGCTTATCTCCTCAACTGACATTTATTCAGAGGTTTTTATGCTGTTCAGCTAGTAATTAGTGCAGTTGAATTTTTAACACTGCTTTGTCCAGTCATTTGACAAAGCAGAAATTATATAACTAAAAAAAAGCAGAAAAAATATAACTAAAATGCAAGAATCTAAAATTATTACCTTGGAAAGGTTCTAATTTCCCCAAGAGCTGAGATGATGCTAAAAGTCTTTGCGCAGGTCAGAAGTGCTTCTGCTATTAACTCATTTCCATACACAGACTGAGAGGCCCCTTCAACTAAATTTTTAGGCACTAAGCAGCAGATCTCTGTGGCAAATCTGTAACTTCTTTCATGCCCATCCATTGTGTAATTCTGCTGCTTTACAGCAGGAATATGGCAAAGGCTGCACTCCTGCTCGTTAACGCTTGTCCACTTCCTTCGGCACTCAGGTTGGGATGGGGGGGGGGGATTCTAAAAGGTTCTTATAGGGATGATTTCATGGGGTAAGGTTTCTTTTTCCTGTCCTAATTTTCTTGTAATAACAGATGGGCTGTTCCACAGTAAACCAGTGTATTGCTTTTGGATAATGTTTTAACACTGCTTTAGACTAAAAAAATCTTTTAAAGGAAAGAAAACCAGCTCACTTTGAGAAACTGAAGATCAGAATTGGATTAATAATTATTGGATGAGTGTTTATTGATAAACT
This sequence comes from Pezoporus wallicus, assembly GCF_028554395.1. NCBI lineage: Eukaryota > Metazoa > Chordata > Aves > Psittaciformes > Psittacidae > Pezoporus > Pezoporus wallicus. The sequence continues at coordinate 676,633 of NW_026637037.1, forward strand.
TTGTCAGGTTTGTTACAGCTGCATCCTGTTATTGCTGTTACAGTGTTTGTTTTGTATGAAGTGCAGCCATCTCAGCATCTATGGTTCTTCCTTTCAGAAATCTGCATGGTGGTAAATTATGGTTCATCCAGCTACTTTATTTCTATTATTACTGGCTTTCACAAAAAAACTCCACCTCAGGTGGACTCTGGAAATATCTTGATGATCTCAGACTGCTTAGAAAAGGGACTGTTTTTCTTTACCTTTTACACCTTCCTGCCAGGACCGCTGAAGTCCTCCCAGGCCCAGGGTTGCAGAGGGTGACTGTTGCTGCCACTTCCATGCACCCCTGAGCCTGAAGTGGCAGTGGTAGAGCAGGACACAGGCTCTCAGGCCAACTGAGACCAGGGTCTTTGTGAGTTTGGGTTTACCTGGTTTTTATATGACATCCCCAAACCCAGCTAATATGAAATTAGTAAGATCTCCTTTTGATGGGCTGTGGAGATATCAGCATACAGGTGTCTTAATGGTGTCTGTCACAGCTGTCCATCAACAGTGCTGGTTCATGGGGCAGTTCCCTTTCCCCAGAGCCATTTCAGACACCTCGTGACATGCTGCCCATCTGTAGGTTTTTGTTTTACAGACTGCTGCCATCCTCCTGTGCTTCCATGAGAGATACCATTGACCTGCACCTTTGCATTGAGTCGCCAATTTAAAGACAACTACTGCTTGATAGTGCACACAAAATGAAGTATTAGTCTTGGTTATGGCTTAAGTGTCTAGAGACTGAGACCTTCACTGGCCCCATGCAGAAGGCCAAGGACTGACAAAAGCACCAGCAAAAGAGAAGTCCCAAGAGGTTAAGGGAAGGGGCATTGCAGACTAATAAACTCCGTTACTACAAGGAGAACTTTGTTCAACTTCTGATGCCAAGAAGGACAGCCTGGACTGGCAGGTAAATTTCCCTGAAGATAGTGGAAATAGAGGTTAGAGCACCATATTTATCACAGGCTACTTAGTAAATAGTGAGATACTGCAAAAAAGACAGTTGTAGATTTCACAGCAGGAAGGTGTCATTGAAAGGCAGTAGCAGTCCAACCATGCTCCTTTGCCTTCCATTAGCAGTGTCCCACCCTCATGTATTTGGCCAAGGTCAGATAGGAGAGAGAGAATTTTTTTCTCAAGTTTCTAGTGTTCCTCAGCAATTTTTAAAATGAGAGAAAAGGGCAATAACAACTTCTTTTAACTGGCAAACATGTTTTCAGTGTCCCCAGAAAACGCTGCCTGTCAACTTAGACATTACTCTGCTTTTGGTTTGATACTTTTGGCTTCTGAGTTTGGTGTAAGAGGTATTCATGTCCCAGAAAAAATATGCTTGCCCTTTTTAACTGGATTCCATAGGCTGAAATTTATCCATGGTAAATGTTTCACAGTAAATTATGCAGCCAGCTCCACACAAACATCTTTTACTCTCCGAAATGAAGGCAAGCACTCAGTCGCACAAGTACAGTGTGTAGCCATCCAGCTGCTTGTGTTTCCCCCAGGCATTCAACACTCCTCACAAATAACTACACTTTGCACTTCTGTAACACGCGTCCTGTGACCCCACAGTGCAACCGCAAAGGTGGAGTAAGCACCTCTATTTCTGTTTTATAGGTACTTAGCACTTCTGAAATGCAAGCTCAAGGCAGGCTGTGTTGAATGTCTAAGCTTGGGGAAGTCTTTCTGGAAACCTGATGGAAAATACTAGCTCAAATATTACTGGTAAGTCAAGCGGTCAGTGGTCAATGTGACTGTTGGAAGGTGGGTTCCCTCACAATGCATGGAATTCCCTCTCCAGTAGTCCAAGCTTCTTCCCATTTTGTTTTTCTGTGGTACAGTATTCATTAAACCCTTTGCCGTGACATGTCATTGCCAATGTGCCAAATCCTGAGGAAATCACATCCTCTGTTCTTCTGTAGCAGATTTGTGAGATAATCTATTATAGATTAATCATTTCAGTTTTATGGTGCAATGTCAGAAATAAATTGGGGTTATGAAGCTGGAGGGGAGCCACTTTTGGGGGCTGGTGTGTTCTCACTGACGCTCCTTATTTGACTTTGAAAACAGTGTCATGATGAGATTTTTGAAGCTGATTGTTGCCCTGTGGAATCCAAATCACAGGGTAAAAATGCTGGGGAGTAAGTTTGCATCTCCACAAATATCAGCTCAGTGATGAACAGTAGGTGGTTTTCAAGCCATTTCCTTCCCTTTCCTCACAACATGAAATGTATCTGGGCTGATCCATTACATCTCTTTAGAATAATGGATAGCAGAACAATAAATAGAATAAAATAAAGCCCTTTTTAAGGACTGAGTATCTGCTGGAAATGGAGGTATCCAACCCAGGAAAATAATGCAGGCCAGGAATTCAGCCAAATATACTGTATGAAAACATTCATTTGCATAATTTTAAATATTCTCTTAACATTTTACCATGTTACCCATTTTACCATGGGAACCGTGACAGCTCCCAGGTGTCAGAGACAATGACTCATTTGCCTAGTACTGTAGTCCTTGTTATACTCCAAACTGAATCACAGCAGGTCCTTGGTGTCTTCAAACCAGAGCAGGAGTTAGTGTATAGGGAGAGGCTATTCTCCCACTTTGCTCCCTGGTCTCTTCTGCAAGACAGGAACATCTCTGAATTGGTTATGAATTAAGAAATGAGACATTTAGTTCTGTCTGTGCTGCCATGTACCATCTACCTCGACAGCAAGGCTTTAGCAGTTATTGAATGCAAACCTGCAGAGACTTCATGACATGCTTTACCTTCCAAAGGATGGCAGGATATTGCAGGGAATAAATACAAGGAGTGGATAAGCACTATTTTTGTTTCAGTTTCTTTTGCTTGGGTGCAAAGTAAATCAAACCAGGCTCCATGCTGAGTGATATATCATATAAAGCTTCGATGTGATATGTATCCACCGATTTGTTTTTCACTACAGTAGCTTTTCACAATCCATAAGTCAGATGGAATGTAGAGAGATTTCCTAGCTTGAAATGCAAAGCAATTTTTCTGAGATATGCTGGGGATTTTTTCCATACCAAGAACAGTTGCTGAAGAGCACAGCTGCAGATAATGTGCCAGAGCATTCCCCCTAATGATTTACTCAAAAGATACAGTAGTAACTAGAGTCCCTTACAGAGATCTTCTTAGCAATTAATGCATTAGAAGTGTGTGTTCAAGCAACATTAAGACTGTAGCAATAAAAGAAGCAGCAGAAGAAAATTACTAACATGAACTGGTTTGAACTGATCCATCTTCTACCTGTGACCTGTCTTTTGTATTCAGTGGGTAATAATGTGGCATACATGCACTAAAAATGCATGATGCAGGATCGTAGTTA